>NW_017727779.1:0-37873 GCF_001865875.1 Lupinus angustifolius | reverse complement strand
CAAAAATCCCTAGGGTGGCTAATGATGAGCTCATGGGATATTTGAGAAGGTGATGTGAGATTTGCTTTATGGAAGTCAAATCTCGCATCCCAATGCGAAATGATCACCTCGCGGACACGTGCGATAAACATGCCCGAGTATTATCGGCGAATACTCGATCGGGTATTATAAATCTCCCGATCCTAATATCCAATTAGAATTTCGGATTTCAGCATTCTGAGTGAAAAATATTTAGAAAATAGGTATGGGTGTACCAGGGTCTATATTGACTCGAAATGAAATTACGAAACCAACGGCGAATCAGAATTCGATTCCGAGTTACGGAACTCAAAAACCACTTTTTGAGCCGTACCGGGTGAGATTCGGCCCCGACAGCGGTCCGAAACCGACTGTCTCCGAAAATCATGAACATTTACCACCAAATTGGAAATAGAATTTCAAGACTAAAACTCAACTAGAGTTTCGTCTAATTCTTTACCGAAAATTCCTAGAAATTCATTTTCAAAAATTATAATTAATAACAATATTAATAAAATCTTATAATTCAAAATCGTAAAATTCGCGGTATTACGTGTTACACTAAAAATACATATATATTAAACTATAAAATATAATGATATAAATTAAATTTATTTTTTCAATTCCTTACGGTTACTCAATACCATCATTATTTTAACATGGTATGTATCACTCTATATTGTATTACTTTTTTATACTTTATAGAAGATATTAATTTTCTTTATATTGTTGGTTCTTCTAGCAAATATCATTTCAAGTGATCGAATCTTGGATTTTGGCTTCTATAAATAATAAACTCAATTGATGTTTCATAGCATGAAGAGTGAATATAGTGAATCTTACTAAGTCTTTAGCAATATAATAGAGTAAATGAATAAATTAAGTTCAATACTTTATTTAAAATCCAATTTAAAGCAAAGATACAACTCAAATCAAAGATACAAGGTAACTCAATACTTTATTAATACTAGTGTGTACAGACACGTCTGCCAGCGAATATTGTGTGATACTACATATTCAATTTTTATATATTATATTTATTGTATATTTATGATAATGTTTAATTTAAGGTGAGATATGTGGTTAATTAATGTATTGGTGGTAGTTGCTTATGATTTTATAGTTTTTTTATAAAAATTAAATAATGTTAAGGGCAATATAGGAAATAAAAATTACATCATGATGGAAGTTATTTCAAGTTTTGGCTTTATATATAACTAGTGTGTACAGGCACTTCGTGCCTGCCGGCGAATATTGTGTGATACTACATATTCAATTTTTATATATTTCATTTTATATTATATTTTTGTGTTTATGATAATGTTTAATTTAATGTGAGATATGTGATTAATTAATGTATTGGTGATAGTTGCTTAGATTATATAGTTTATTTGTAAAAATTAAATAATGTGAAGGGCAAAATTGGAAATGAAAATTACACCATGAGGGAAGTTATTTCAAGTTTTGGCTTTATATATAGTATAGAAGTATAGATATAGAAATATAGATATAGATTATAAATAATGATGCATAATCATATTTAAAAGCTTGCATTGCTTGTCTGGTTCTACTAAATACATTTATTTAAAAAACGAACAAGTTATGTATTCATGGCTGTTTATTATAAGTTGAGGAAAAGATATATGTATTGATAGTGTAAAAGTATTTTACATTATCATAACATAATTGACTATTCATATTTAATTATTATTAATTTATAAAAAACATATCATATAAATGAATAGTGGATAACTTAATGACTATGTGCAAATTTTTATACTATGCATAAATATTATATTCTTATAATATTAATTATTTTCACTATTTAATGTACAAATTTTAAGAAATGTGACACACTATATGTTTTGTTATTTTACATTATGTAGTAATTGACTATTCATATTTAATTATTATTAACTTATAAAAAACATATAATATAAATGAATGGTGAATAATTTAATGATTATGTATAAATCTTTATACTGACAATACATAAATATTACACTCTTATAAAATTAATTATTTTCAATATTTAATGCACAAGTTTTAAGAAATGTGACACACTATATGCTTTGTTTTTTATTTTATTTAATAATAATCCAAGACAAACCGGCCCACAGTTTGTACAAAGAATAGTTTTAGAGCTGCAACCTAGTTGTAAATGTTCCACCAAATAAATGTTGAAGTGATACAGGATATATTTTGTAAATAATAATTTCGTGGCATGAAAATAATCTGAAACAAATAGATCTTTATTTTGTGGATTAGGTCATGTAGCTCCACTGTGCTGTTTTAATTTTTTTTTATAAATTTACTATTTATAAAGTAAATGGAAAAGTTACTTGAAATATTATATTAGTTGAAATTTTATATCTTTATTTTACAATCACTTTATATTTTCTTTATAAATGTGCAATTCACAAAAAGATGCCAAAATTTAAAGCAATATGTATGTTATCCTCTTTGTTAATGAACAAAAGTTATTTTCATGGTTCACAATGTGGGGCTAATTGAATTTTGTTACTATTTTTATCAGTTTGTCATTATTTTGTTCTTATCAATTTGTTATTATTTTATTAGTTTGTTATTATTTTTCTCTTATCAATTTGTTATTATTCTATTTTTATGAGTTTGTTATTATTCTATTCTTATGAGTTTCTTATTATTCTATATATATCTATTTTTATTTTTACGAATTTAATATTTATACATTGTAATGTTTTTATACTATCAACAAATCATCTACCACTTATATATTAATCATGATTGACTCTCAAACAAAAGTAATATAAATCAAGAGTAAATGATATGCTGATAATGTAAAAAACTTTACACTAATAATGCATAGATGTTAAACTCTATTTTTATACTTACATTGAGAAATTGTATCTCATAAATATCAACAATATACTCTTCCTTTAAGTTTGAGAAATAAGATTTACATTTTCTACATGATATTAGATTAAGCCTTGTAGCTTAACATCAACTTATCCATCCTCTTTATTTTTTTCTTAGTTCCTACTAATGGTTACTCACATGGCTTCCAATAAAACTCTTACCAAACTCACCACTACCACCACTCTTCCCATCAAACCCAATTATGGAAACCATCACACCTAGAACAACAAAATCCTTAATCTCCTTAAAGCTCATTACCTTTATGGCTATGTTATTGGTGACACTCCCTATCCTTCCTTAATGCTTCATTTGGTTGGGGGGAAGAAAGTAAGAAGAGAAAAATATGTAAGAAAGAGAGTGAAAAGAGAGAAAAAATTGAGAAATAGAATAAATTTTTATGTTATTTGGTTGTATAGAAAAAGAAGAGAAATGCATGATTTTACTCTTTCATTATTCCTCCTTCATTTTCTCTTCATATGGGAGAAGAAAAATTTTTGGTAGGTCCCACCTCTATTTTTACTCTATCTTCTTAAATTCTATCCTCAACCAAAGGAGAGAAAAAAGATATTTCTCTTCAATTTCTCTCATCTCATTCTCCTCTTTTTATCTCCAACCAAATGAAGGCTAAATGTTGAATTTGGCGAGACCACTCTTGACAAATCAAACTACTCTCATTGGAAACGTCAAGATCATTACGTTTACCTTGGTCTTCTAGGTTTATGTGGCCTTGATGCCCAAATTGTTATGAATTTTGTGGAGTCCTATGCTACAGTGTGGACTCATTTGAATAAGCAATATGGCAATCACTCTCGGACTTGAGTTATGTCACTCAAAGAACGTTTTGCCTCAATTTTAGAAGGTACTTTCAGTGTTGGAGATTACTTCGTTCTATTTAAGTTATTGGTGATGAACTTTCCCTTATTGGTCATCTAATCGTTGACATTGACCTTGAAACTTCTACTCTTAATAGTATTGGACCATAGTTTCGTGAGTTCTCTGCCTCCATTTGTACTAGAGATAATCCACTCCATTTGATGAGTTGTTTGACAAGTTGGTTGATTTTGAAATATTTCTCCAATGCGATGAATGTCATCAACAATCTCTTCCTATCACAAACAATTGCACCTATCACAACTCTCGTGGGTTCAATCCTAGTCGTCACTCCTCTCATATTCCTAGTTGATCTCATGATCACAGTATTCATACTCCATAAATGGAGAATACTAGTTCTCGACGTACTATGCAAGTATTGTTGTCGTGGAGGTCACACTGTTGATGTTTGTTATTGCTTACATGGGTTTAGTTGGACACTTGAACAAAAAAAAAATCACTTCAACATTACTGGCAACAAATAAGTTTACAGAATCAAACGCAATATTGATGGATCTATTGTCTGTTATACGACCGGACTAGTTACTAAGAGTTTTCATCAACATCCTGAAATTGATTATCATAACACATTTAGCCTTGTTATTATGCCACAAACAATCAAGCTGGTTTGATGTCTGGCCCTTACCAAAGGGTGGTCTCTTAATTATATGAATTTAAACAATGCTTTTCTCCATGAAACTATTATTGAGGATACTTACATGTCTCAACCATGAGGCTTCATTCATCCACAATTTCCTAATCATGTTTGTCGATTGAGAAATGTTCTTTATGGCCTCAAGCAAGCACCACATGCTTGGCATCAAGTCCTCAAGACATTCATGATTCACCAATTCGAAGTTTGATACTTCATTATTCATTTACGTGCATGATACCACTTTGGCTTATTTCTTAGTATATGTTGATGACATTCTTCTTACACACAATGACTCAAAGTTTCTTACTTCATTCCAAGCTGCACCCGCCACTAAATTTTCTCTCAAAAACCTCAACTTTCCTACTCACTTTCTAGGCATTCATTTTGTACCAACACATGATGGCGTATTTCTCACACAACATCATTATCTACATGACTTACTTCACAAGGCTAACATGCATGATGCTAAACCTATCTTAACACCATTGTTTGCCACTATCAATTTGGCAGACACTATTGATGCCTATGCATGTAATTAATGTGAATATGAACAACTTGTAGGTTCTTTGCAATATTTATCTCTTACATGCCCCGACATCTCATTCACTATTAATAAACTCTTTTGTTACATGCATGATCGCACCATTCTTCACATCCAAGTTGCCCAAATCAACAACTTGGGTGAGATAATATATTTAATAATTGGGAGAGATCATGGCTCGTATGAGGAGTTCGATGCCCAAATCAACAAACTTATATAGTTATCTTTGTTCTCGTGCCTTATTCGGGCAAGGATTCCGACGATGACATCGTAAGTAAGGCGATTCCTAAAAAGGATTTCATGATACCACACAGTGAGGTTGTCTGATCGTAAGAGGCTTGGCCATGTGACTGTCCAAGATAATTCAGCGATGGTTCGTAGTGGTAGGGGTGTTATTCCTATATTACGTGGTAACGTAAGATCGGGTCCCACAAGAAGCATTCCTTTGGGATATATCTTAGGATGGGACGATCGATATAAAATAATGATTAAAAGATTTAATCGGCTAACCTCAGTTAGTGTACATACTCATTATGAATAACAAAGTAGTGGAGAGGAAATTTATGGGAGACGAACGAGCCTAACGATGTTGAGAGGGACAGTGATGGCAGTGATTCGTCAGCAAAGTCTTGAGGGCGAGTGTAGGTGAGACGAGTTCCTTGTATTCCTAGATGAGGTATTCTGTTGGATTGGACAACTCTCACATTACAAACTAGACGATCTCTGACAACCCCTCTTTACAATTAGGTTCGATGAGAAGGATGCCTAGAAAGTATTTGATACAATACCATCCTGAATCAGATAGTTCTTCGGAACAGATCGATCATATATGCTTGTGAGGAATATTTTTGGTGCGTTCAAATCGGCTTGTTATGGGACCTGTACTATCGGTTATTTCTAAATAGTTTATTGGGAGGATATTGGTGTAAGGATGGATGAAATAAACATAACATTCATACATTGAGTTCATGGATATTGATTCTCATAGTTTGAGATATAATATCATTCATCATTTGCATTTATGTATGCAGAATATATTGTGTATATTATGTGTGTCTATCTCAATGTGATATTCTGTATAATTCCACGCCGTCAATGAATAATATTCATTAGATGTCTTACTCCCTTTTCTTTCTGCTTGTCTTGCTTTGTGTTCTCGTTGAGATGGACCGTACCACGAGGATTCGGAGCTACCGATTCTTGATGTCCAAGGAGGGGACATGGAGTTGTGACAGACACTGATACACCTGCACGTGCCCTTGTGCCTTAGAGCTAGATATGGTGTGTGATGGCTCTACGATGCGCTTCCCTTCACACCATGCAGACTTGGAGGCTTCTTTCATTTTACCTGCTCGGAGATTTGCACCTGTTGCACCATCCATTCAGTCTGTGATTCCTCACGGACCCACTGTTGCAGGACCATCTACTAGGAGACGGAGTTGGGACGACATGCTCAATTCCCCACCTTGGAGGAGAGCTGCTCGACAGACACTGCCCGATCTTCAAGTAGATGTGGGAAGTAAGTCGCAGGATGCATCCAATAACTCGGACGAGGAGATGGAGGCTGAAGAGGAGGAGCTCGAAGCCGAAGAGGAGGACTGTGTGGAGTTAGTCTGTATAGAGGACTCCATTGAGGTGGTGGACCTCTGCTCCGATTCTGAGACAGAGGAGGACCCCAACGAGTGTCCTAGCACACCCACTAATGTCGGAGCTAGTCACTAGTAGTCATTTCCATTTCTATTTTGCTTTTGAGGCGGGTATCTGTGTAGGGTACTTTTAATGTATTGAATACAGCAATCTATTATGTATACTTATGTTTGGACAAAGATTATACTTTCGCCTTGGTTTTTGTATAAACGTTTTCAGTATTTCAATAAATAATTATTCCACGATATATTAAGTGGCTTTCAGTTACCATTAGGTA
The DNA here is from genome assembly GCF_001865875.1 of Lupinus angustifolius. NCBI lineage: Eukaryota > Viridiplantae > Streptophyta > Magnoliopsida > Fabales > Fabaceae > Lupinus > Lupinus angustifolius. The sequence goes on along the minus strand of NW_017727779.1, from coordinate 30,967 downwards.
GCGATTGCTGTTTTTATGCAATTTAGGTTACTTAACATGATGTCCCGAAAAGGAGTCATTTGTAAATGGAGGAGTTTGACATAAAAAATTTTGTACCCATTTTGGGGTAATATTGTTGGAGAAATTTTCGGGGCGTTACAATTCTCGATGTCCCAGGAGGGGACATGGAACAGTGACGGACACATGTACACCTACACATACCCTTATGTCTTAGAGTTGGAGATGGTTTGTGATGGCTCTACGATGCGCTTCCTCTCACATCATGCAGACTTGGAGGCTTCTTTCACTTTACCTGCTCGGAGACTAGCATCTTATGCACCATCCATTTAGTCTGTGATTCCTCATGGGCCCACTGCTGTAGGGCCATCTACTAGGAGACGGAGTTGGGATGACGTGCTCAATTCCCCACCATGGAGGAGAGCTGCTAGACGGATGATGCCCGATCTTCAGGAAGATGCGGGAGCGAGAAGTAGGTCACAGGGTGCATTCAATGACCCAGAAGAGGAGATAGAGGCTGAAGAGGAAGAGCTGGAAGCTGAAGAGGAGGACTGCATGGAGTTAGTCTGTATAGAGGACTCCATTGAGGTGGTAGACCTCTCCTTCGATTCTGAGATGGAGGAGGACCCAAGCGAGTGCCTTAGCGTACCCGCGCACATCGGAGCTAGTCACTAGTAGCCATTTCCATTTATATTTTCCTTTTGAGGTGGATATCTGTGTAGCATCTAAGGATAATGTTGCAGATTTGGAAAGACAACCAACTCTATGCTAAGCTGTTAAAGTGCGAATTTTGGTTAGAATCGGTGAATTTTCTTGGGCATGTGATATCAAGCGAAGGAATTGTTGTAGATCTTGCTAAAGTAGGAACGACGATGGAATGGAATTCTCCGAAATTCGTAACAGAGATCGGAAGCTTCCTCAGTTTAGAGGGATACTATAGGAAGTTTATTGAAGGATTTTCGAAGTTGGCGTTGCCACTGACTACGTTAACCAGGAAAGACAAGGCTTTTGTGTGAATGGTGAAGTGTGAAGAAAATTTCAAGAATTGAAGAAAGGATTGACTATAACACCTTGTTGATTCCACCAGACTAGAAGGGAAACTACAATGTGTACAATGACGCGTCTAAACAAGGCCTAGATTGCATGTTGATGCAACAACAAAAGGTGGTAGCTTATGCTTCAAGACAATTAAAGAGACATGAGCAGGATTATCTGACGCACGACTTGGAGTTGGTTGCGATCATATTTTCTCTCATGATCTGGAGACATCACCTCTATGGAGTAATATTTGAAGTCTGCAATGATCACAAAAGCTTGAAGTATCTGTTCGATCAAAATGAGCTGAACATGAGGCATAGACGATGGATTGAATTCCTTAAGGACTATGACTTTGATCTCCAGTACCACCTTGGGAAAGCTAATATGGTGACTGATGCCTTGAGTAGAAAGTCTCTGCATATTTCAACCATGATGGCCAGGAAGATGGAATTGATCGAGGATTTCAGGAATTTAAGCCTCACGGTGCAAGTAAAACCTAAGAATTTGATGTTAGGTATGCTTACAGTAACAAATGACTTTCTGGAACAACTGAAAGGTTTGAAAAGCTCCGATCCAAAACTGCGAGAGAAGAGAACCTTGTGTGGAGAAGATCTTTACTCTTGACCTTAGCACAATTTTGATGAAGACACCAACATCACCAAAAAGAAGAATACTTATGAAGACAAAGAATACAAAGCTTCAAGAAAAATTAGTCTAAGTCTAAATAGGTACTTCTATCATATACTCTCGAATATACAATACTAGTAATGCTCAAACTATTTTTTAAGAAAATTGAAACACTTTAAGTATAAACAAAACAATTTTCAAAAATAATGTGTAACAGGTTACTGTATCTAAGTAACAAGTTACATAAGTGAGAAAACCAGTTACCCAACAAAAACTATGTAGGGTAATCGATTACTCAAGGCTATAATCGATTACTCTAATTAAATTTTAGATGCCCAGTTGGACAGCGTGTTTGAGAAATCGATTACTCAAGGTTGTAATAGATTACTGAGAGTTGTTGCATAAGTTTTTAGATTTCAAAATGAATGGTTTTCATCCCAAACGAAATGGTTTCATTCCAATCAATTCCTATCCTTTCAAAGTTGTGTTATGGCTGGTTGGAAAATCTATTTAAAGGCATTGAAACTCAGAAACAAATAGCAACTCTTACACAAACTTTCAAACATAATTCTGAAAATTCTCTGAAATATTTTCTGCACTTTTTGCAACTTGTTCTTAAACTTTCAAAGTGATTTTTCTAAGTTGCTTGAAGTAAAGTATTTCAAAGTTTTTACAAACTTATAAGAGCATTATTACTTAGTATACAAATAGTTATCGAATTGCAAGGGATATTACATTCCAAACTTGTAAAAGCAATCCTACCATTGTTGTACATTCTTCTTTGATATTTCAAAAATATTTCTTTCATAAGGGTGTGATAAGAAAGGGGATAGAGTCACTTGGAAAGGGTGTTTTCCAAGGGTGACATAAGTATTAGTGAGTGTGTGAGGTACATAGAAGTCTCAGGGTGAGATATAGTAATTACAACTCATAATATTTTGTGAAGGAATCTCTTGCGCTACAAGAGTACTAGACGTAGCATTCGATGGACAAGAAGGTGGCATTCTCTTTCTCCTTTATCTCTTGACATTTTCCTTGTTAATTTTCTGCATAATTTCTCCGCTGCACTTAACTCTTGATTCTGCAGAAAAAATGGCCATCATTTTAAGTCAATTAATTCACCCCCACCCTCTTAGTTGTAATCTTAGTCTTACACCTTGTTGGCTGAAGGAAGAGCCCCGAAATTTCAAGAAGGAACCGATGGAGTGTTGCGATGCAAGAATCAAGTCTGTGAGCCAAGAGACCCTGATTTGAAAATGGCAATCTTGGACGAAGCCCATAAGAGCAAACTAAGTATTCATCCTGGATCTACAAAAATGTATCAAAACTTGAAGAAGATGTTTTGGTGGTCCGGTATGAAGATAGAAGTAGTAGAGTATGTCTCGTGCTGCTTAACATGTCAGAAGGCAAAGATCGAGCACAGGCGACGCAGAGGAGAACTCCAACCTTTGGATATCCTCATTTGGAAACAGGATAGCATTGCAATGGATTTTGTGAGCGGATTTCCTTGGACTAAAAAGGGTTGTGATGCATTTTGGGTTATAGTGGATCGTTTGACAAATACAGCTCACTTTCTACCCATCAATATGAAATACTCCTTGGAAAGGCTAGCAGAGTTATACATCAAAGAGATTGTTTGATTGCATGGTATTTATACAAATATCATCTTAGATAGAGACCTACGTTTCACTTCGAAGTTGTAGTTTGCAAATAACTTTGGGTACCAAATTGAGTATGAGTTCAGCTTACCACCAGCAGACGGATGGCCAATCTGAACGGACTATCAAATATCTGGAAGACTTGTTGAGAGCATGTGTGTTGGAACACTCTAGAAGTTGGGCGGACTATCTGCATCTGATAGAGTTCACCTATAATAACAACTTTCATTCGAGTATCAGCATGGCGCCATATGAAGTTCTTTACGGTAAGAAGTGCAGAACACTGTTGTGTTGGTTTGAAGCAGGGGAGAATCTGATACTAGGACCCGATGTGATTCAACAAACGACAAAAAAGATAAGAATGATAAGAGAGAACATGCAGGCAACTCAGAGTCGGCAGAAGAGCTACTATGACAAAAGGAGGAACCCTCTCAGTTTTGAGGAAGAAGATCATGTCTTCATGAGGGTGGTTCCAACAACAAGCATCGGCAGAGTGCTTAAATCCCATAAGCTTACCCCTAAATTCATAGGACCATACCAAATCCTTAGAAAAGTCGGACCAGTAGCTTACCAAATAGCCTTGCCACCTTTATTATCGAACTTACATAATGTCTTCCATGTATCCTAACTCAGAAAATACATTAGTGACTCGTCGCATATCATCGAACCTGATTCAATCCAACTAAAGGATAATCTCACTTTTGAAACTATGCCCTTGAGGATCACTGATCGAAGTGTGAAGGCATTGTGAGGCAAGGAGATTGCCCTAATTAAGGTGACCTGGAGCCAAGCAAACGGAGAAGATGTGATTTGGGAGGTCGAGGATGTCATAAGAGAATCATATCCCTATCTATTTTATTAAGAGGTACACTTAATTTTCAAGGACGAAAATCTTATAAGTGGGGGAAGATTGTAACACTATGAATTTTTTATGTATGTTTTATTAATTATTTATTTTAACAAAAAATAATTTTAGAAATTAATCGGTAATGATTTAGGCTAAACTATAGATTGAGTGTTAGTCTTGTTTTGTGAATTCCTATTTTATGGTAATTTTTCGTAATTTTCAGTGAAGGAAAGTTTTTGAGCTGCCGTCGGGCCCAAGTTCGCCCAATTTTGGTTTAATAACGTGTTTTTGAGTTACGTAGCTCGGAAACGATTCCGAGTGCGCCATTGCCTTCGAAATATTATTTCGAGTCAAGATAGACATCAAGTTTGTCCATGATGCATTTCTAATTATTTTTCACTCTGTATTCTATGTTCGAAGTTCTAACCGTAAACCGAAAACGGAAATTTTTTAATATTCAGTCGAGTATTAGCCGACAATATTCTGGCATGGTCCAATCGTGAACGTTTCGCCGAAGAGGTCGCATCACTTTCACGAGTGAAACTTGCTTGTCAAGCAAGCAAAAATACTCATCTATTACACAAAATCCCTTAAACCCCTCATCTACCCATTACATCATTCACCCTTTGAAAAACCTTTGGTTTTCCCCTCCCCAAATCAGATTCATTTTCTTTAAAAAGAGTCCCCTCTAACTAGAGAAAACCCTTGGCATTTTCTTTCTTCTTCATTTTGATTCTCTAAGAAACTCCAAGGTAAGTCTTCACTTTTTAGTTCTTCATCTTTTAGGATCGAACCGTCAGGTGTTTACGAGATTTTAGTATGATGTTTATATGCATGTTATGAACACTTTCAACTATTGAAATTTTCTAATAATCTTCCTAACTCTTGTTATACTCACGAACTCGAAAAATGGGTTTCTGTGAACTTAGAAAATTGTTATTTTGAAACCATGAAATATTGTTGTTCATGGGGTTGTTATATTGTTTAAAAATATGCGTTTTGTGATTTTAATGAAAAAGGGATGATTATGAAATCAAGGATATCTTGATTTAAAATGTTGTTTTGAGCATGAGATCAACACTTGTAAAGAAGGTGTTGAAATGACCATGAACACGATGAGAATCGTGAACGAGACTTTCGAGGATAATGGATGGTTCAAGAATATGAATATTGGACTGGATGGATGAAAATATTGGATGTTCTTAAAATAGATTAAAATGATGTATTTACCTTAGAGTTAGCAGGTAAAAGATTTAACTCGCAAGTCACTGATTGATTTTTTATGTGTTTAGTTTCGAGGCGTTCGAAGTCGGACAACCTACCCATTCACTTAAAGGATATCAACCGCTCTACAACCTAAGGTGAGGGGGAATACATCGTGACATAGTGGTGTCTGAATATGACACCCGGATCTCCCGACTACCTCAAAAGTTGAGAGTTATATTTGTTTTTTTAACTTGTATTTAACCAAATGATTGCGTGCCTTGATTAAGTATAGATAATTTCATAAGATGTATGCTCTAGGATAGATTAAAATATCAAGTATTGTGGTAGTTATCCACGAAGGAACACCACTCGAGAAACTAAAATGCATAGGGATCAGATATATCGAAGATTTTCGATCCAGTGGCTCAAAAGGGCGAGGAAGTAGTCCTGGAAAATGGACTCCCCTCGGCTGGGTGAGGGCCAGGCATGCATTTTGCCTGTTTTAGTCAATTCTAGTTTCCCGAGCGAGAGTATCTCACTCGGGCGAGACCCAATGGGTGATTTTGACTAGTTTTTGGTAGACTTTTTGCTTGAGCGATAAGCTCTCGCTTGGGCGAGAGCCAGACAAGGAATTAAGTATGTTTTGATGAAATCGTCGCTTGAGCGACAATCTCTCGCTTGGGCAAGAGACATACAATGTTTTTGATTTCTTTTGATTGATTGATTGCTTAGATAATAACCCTAACTTGGGTGAGAAGTATATTTAATAATTGGGAGATATTGTTGCTCGAATGAGGAGCTTGATGCCCAAATCAACAAACTTATATAGTTACCTTTGTTCTTGCACCTTATTTGGGTAAGAATTCTAACGATGACGTCGTGAGCAAGGCGATGCCTAAAAAGGATTACATGATACCACACAGCGAGGTCGTCTGACCATAAGAGGCTTGGCCATGTGGCCGTCCAAGATAATTCAGCGATGGTTCATAGTGGTAGGGATGTTATTCATATATTACGTGATAACGTAAGATCGGGCCCCACAAGAAACATTCATTTGGGATATATCTTAGGATGAGCCGATCGATATAAAAGAATGATTAAAATATTTAATTGGTTAACCTCGGTTAGTGTGCATACTCATTATGAATAACGAAGTAGTGGATAGGAAATTTACGGGAGATGAACGAGCCTCGCGATGTTTAGAGGGACGGCGATGACATTGATTCATCAGCAAAGTCTTGAGGGCGAGTCTAGATGAGATGATTCCCTTGTATTCCTAGATGAGGTATTCTGTTGGATTGGACAACTCTCATAGTGCAAACTAGACAATCTCTGACAACCCCTCTTTGCAATCAGGATCGATGAGAGGGATGCCTAGATAGTGTTTGATATGACACCATCCTGAAATAGACAGTTCTTCAAAATAAACCGATCATATATGCTTGTAAGGAATATTTTTTGTGCATTCAAATCGACTTGTTATGGGACGTGTACTATTGGTTATTTCCGAATAGTTTATTGGGATGATATTGGTGTAAGGATGGATGAAATAGACATATCATTCATACATTGAGTTCATGGATATTGATTCTCATAGTTTGAGATAGAATATCATTCATCATTTGCATTTATGTATGTGTAATATATTGTGTATATTATGTTTGTCTATCTGGATGTGATATTTTGTGTAATTCCATGCCGTCAATGAATAATATTCATCAGATATCTTGCTCCCTTTTCTTTCTATTTATCTTCGGTTTACATTCTTGTTTAGAAATTAATCAGTAATGATTTAGGCTAAATCTTAGTTGAGTGTTAGTCGTTTTTTGTGAATTACTATTTTGTGGTAAAGTTTCATAATTTTTTGTGACAGAAAATTTTTGAGCTACTATCGGGCCCAAATTTGTCTAATAACGTGTTTTTCAGTTTCGTAGCTCGGAATTGAATTCCGATTGCGCCATTGGCTTCAAAATATTATTTCGAGTCAATATAAACATCAATTTTGGCCAATGCGCATTTCTAAATATTTTTCACTCCGAATTTGGTATTTCAAAATTGTAACCGTAAACCGAAATCGAAAGATTTTAATATCCAGCCAAGTATTAGCCGACAATTTCTAGACCGTTCTTCCTATGAAATTTTTAGGCATAAATTTCTAGAGCGTTCACTATACTAGGATATACGTACATGGCCTTTAACATACGAGCTTTATAGAATACACCTTTGTAAATGTTGTATATGGTTTAATGCTCGAGATAGAGTTCAAGATTATAAGTCACTCTAATAAAATATGGATCTTATTCACTATTAGAGATGGCAAAATGGGTCGCCTGACTCGTTTAGCCCGCGTCCGCAAATGTTCGCAAAAAATTAAGCGTGCACGAGCATGCCCGCATTGCTTAAAGGACAAAATTCAATGCCATGTCCGTTTTAAAACGGACTAACAAACTTGTGGGCGGCCTGCGGGCATTGTTTAATAATTAAAAAAAAATCATATAATAAATGAAATGAAATTAAATAAAGTAGTTGAAGATAAAAAAATAACAAATTTTTTAATATTTTATATGAAGTTTAACAAATCACATTAGATTACAATTTTTTTAGGGATTAAAAATCACATTACATCATAACTAATTTAAAATTTTCATACTTATTCATTAAATTATGTTTATGGGCTGCCCACAGGCCGCCTGCATGCCCAACAGAAATGCCCGCAAACTTGGCTGACAAAACAAGCAAATTGGCATAATTTATATGCCCCGCCCGTAAAAAAATGCGGGCTATGCGGGTGCGCCCACCGACAATTTCTGTTTTGCCATATCTATTCACTATGCAAAGGTTCAAGTCGCATGACACCTTGTTTATGCACTTATTGAGACCACAAAAATTCCCATCATTTTTCAATTTCAAGTGGGAGATTATTAGAATTTGTTGAAAGAATGATGTTTGGAAGTGAAATGAAAAAATTCACTAGTCTCACTTTGCTTGGAGGAGTGAAGTTGAAAGGCTTTATAAGCCTTAAGTTGCGGCCCAACATTATTTTTAATAAAATATTTATTTATTAATTTAATTTTTTGGGGCCTTTTATGCTTGGATCTTGTGTTGATCACATGCAATCAGGAAAGAGCCGTTGGAGGAGATCTCAGTCATTATGATAAAGCCGTTGGTAATAGAGTCATTGGTGAAAGAGCCGTTGGAGACCTCAGGCTATAAATAGAGACATCATTCCGTCATTATTTTTTGCACCACGTTGAAAGTGTTTACCTCTCAACTTCTCTTTCTCTCCCCTTATATTTTGCCGATGCATTTTTGGTAACCTTCTCCCTCTTTCTTTCCATGGCACTTGAGAATTGGCACAGACATCCAAAGTGATAATTTTGAGAACTAACACTAGTAGTCAATATTGTGGAAAAAGAATTGGTACGGGTAGCCATACTGTGAGAATTCGATAATTGACACTAGTAGCCATACTGTGGGAATTCGATAATTGACATTGGTAGCTATATTGTAGGTGTATTCGAGAGCGATTCTTATAGTGCAGTAAGAAATCGTATAACAGAGAACTTGGTTGTTTTATCCTGGGGACGGCGTGATTGATAGTCTGCTTGCACATTTTGGGCAGTGTCACGAAATGTCTTAAAGAGAACGATCTGATCGTGACTCAGCCAATAAATATTATTCCGTACCATTTATAATTGTTGCAAGTTACAATAACAAAATGTTGCCTTTATATAACTCCCACCTAACGTTGGAGCCCATGCATGCAGTGTATGGGATATCATTCTTGTAACAATGAAAGAAATCTTCCCTAGTACAAAAACATGAAATTAAACTTAGTTTGTATCTTGAAGGTAAAGAAAACTTCACTAATAAAAACATGTAATTAAACTTAATTTGTATCTTGAAGGTAGAGAATAGTAGTTCAATTTGGTTTGTATACTTTTTGGTTAAGAATCTATTGTCCCAAAATATGTTTTATATCAATCATAAACCGTAATTGAAAAATTAAATATTTATTAGTTTTTTAATTTTTTTTTCATTATCATAGTTCGAACATATTTGAGACATCATATCATAGTTCATCATTTTTGCTTGTGGTAATGAAATTTATTTTTACCAACAAAACAATTAATTTTTCTCAATACACTTACAATTCTTAACACCACCTTAGAGTGGGATTATAGATGTTAACCATCTTAACCTTTGACGGTTTGGGCAATTGTTTTCTCATGGTAGACAACAAATTAATTAAATATGAAGTTTGTGTTAATTGAATTTGACTTAGAGTTTTGATTAAGGAATTCTATTTTCATTCAATAATGTATTATTCACACCCAAAACTTCCAATTATGTGTTAGATTGAAATAGGTTATCCTATAATACAAATGTATTTTATTACATTATTGGATCGTCTACTCGACTACTTAAATTTGATTATTAAATGAAAAACATTTGTAATGTCGGATAATTTATCCAATAACACAAAGTTATTTAAAATGTTAAAAGTTTGAATGGTTACTATAAACAAATTTATGAGTGTCTATAGTGTATTAGTGTGGCTCTTTTGATTTGTTAATTAATAATTTTATTATTTATTATTTATATGTTAAGTAATAATTTTTAAGAGTAAAATTGAGAGTAAAATATGTAAAGAAAGAAACGTGGAACAAGTTTAAGAAGCGCGCCAATATCTCAACCCCATTCCTTTAACGTAACCTTCGCCTCTTCTCTCTCTTTCTTCCAATTCCTCATTCCAATTTTCCTCACACACTTGTTCATACTAATTTCACAACACCACTTTACCAAATTTTCAATCTTTTTGCAATTCCCATGAAAAAAATTCATCTGGGGTATCATTCTATCTTTTATAATCTGCACAAACATACCCATTGAGTTTTCAAAAAAGAAAGTAATTTTCTTACAACTCGTTAACTTTTTTGTGGGCAAAATTTTTCATCTTGAGTTTGTTTTTGGAGATTTTGATGAGAGGCCCAAGTAGAAAGCATGATGCTTGAGCTTTGTGTTCAGTGGTTTCATTATAATTTCTTTCAGATGGAATGGCAGATCCGGCTAGTTATGGGAATCTTGAGCGTGATAATGAGCAAGTTAGTGTCACAATGTTAAGCTTTTCTCTTCATTTTTCCATTGAAAAAATAAAATTTGTTTGGTTAGATTAGAATTTTAATTTTTCCTTCAGGCATGATCATGTATGTTTAGTTCAAGTGAGTGTTAGATTCTGCCTTTACTTTTTTGGCCAAAGTTTTGTGTTTTTTATCTATGTACAAAAGAGGAGTTAAAATCTTATTCAGTACTAGAATATGAGGATAAAATAGATTGGATAAATTTTAATAATTTAAAATCGTATTTTTTGCATGACACATGTTGCATTTCCAATTAGTACTGGACCTTCCAGTACTGAATAACATAATTGGATACTAATATATTATAGAAAGGCCACTCAAAATATTGAGGAGGGGTTAAGACCTTTAGTCAAATTGTTATGTTGCAAGAGAGGATGAGCTTGACGCAACGCTAAGGATGTTGTTTAGTGGCTATGAGGTTACATGTTCAAATGTTGGAAACAGCTCGTAAGTAAGACTGCTTACATTTACCCTCCTAGACTTCACTAAGTGGGAGCCTCAGTGCAGGAGATTATCCCTTTTTTGTTATGTTGCAAGTGAAAAAAGTTGAAATATTATCTTTGGTAATGCCAATTATGGCTGTTGGTCTTCTTCCCAGCTAGAATTTGTTTTGATTCCTGGGTTAAAGTTAGTTAGGGTAGAAAAAGAAAGGGAAACCATGTTATGAAAAAACACTGCATGATGATTTCTATATATATGCAATATGATATGAATCTTAGATAATGTTTCTTAAGTTCAATTGATGGTATTTAAGGTAGTGTAAGACTTCAGAAAACCAAAATAAAGGATTTAAATCTAAATGGCCTATTAGAAGTCAGAAAATTTGGTTTAGAAAGAACATAGTAGTATTGTGTGATCTACGTTGCCGACCCCATCTACTAGGAAAAGGCTTTGGTTGTTGTTGTTGACTGTTGTTGTTCTCGATAGATGATATTCTATGAAAGGCAAACTGAATATCTGCTAAAACCATAGAGAGTATGACATTGTTCCCTTCTAAGTAGTTTTTGATTGGGTAACAATCAAAAGTTCAAAACCACTTTACTAAAAAGGAGAAACTACTTAGGAAAACATTTTGTTGCCGTTGGAAGCAATTTCAAGTTTGCATTTTCTCCAGTAGGAATTTGTTCATTGATGTTATATTTAAACATTATGCTGCTTAGATGCTTAGTCGATCTCACCTAATGGTATTAAGGCTTATTTTTGTATGTTGCTTAGATGTTCCATTTACTTGAATTTAATTTATGTTTTACCTTTTTGTGAAGATATTTTTTGCTTTGAAAAAGGGGACCCAATTAGTTAAGTATAGTCGAAAAGGGAAGCCGAAATTTTGTCCATTCAGGCTCTCACCGGTGAGTTTTCTACAGAAAATAATTATTTTTCCTAACAGCATACATGCATGTGTATTGAATTTCATATCTCTGTATGGATGATTTCATACTTAGTGGCATTAGCAGGACGAAACAACACTGATTTGGATTTCTCGCGGAAAGGAAAAGAATCTGAACTTATCTTCTGTTACACGTATCATCGCTGGACAGAGAACAGTAAGTTAAATGCTTGATCTTTGGAGGCTACATTTATGGCTATGGTTGCTCTATGTTGAATATATCCAGATTTTCTTTTAAATACTTTGCAGATTGTCTTTAGAAGATATTTGCGCCCTGAAAAGGATTATCTGTCATTTTCACTTATTCACAAAAAAGGGGAACGATCACTTGATCTGGTTAGAAAAATAGCGACTCTCATATTGGACTTAAATTTGTTAATTTGTAATTTTTAATTTATTGCTTCTCTTTTTCATGCTTCTAGATCTGCAAGGACAAAGCTGAGGCTGAGGTATGGTTTGAAGGCCTCAAGGCATTAATTTCTACTGGATCGCGTATTAGGCGCACTGGAAGTGACTTTACTGATGTGAGTATTTATCGAAATTGTTTACATGCTAATTTAGTGTGGTTGGAAAGATTTCCTACTGTAAAAATAAATTTTTTGTTGAAGAAAATACCCTTTTGGTTTTTATCCGACATGTTTGACAAACCTGATTAAATTATGAAAAATGGTTTTATTGAAAAACGGTTTCATTGAAAAACGGTTTCTAGAGAAGCTGAAGTTCAAAGAAAAATTCTCTGTAGGGTTAGGTGGAGACCTGTGAACTATTTTATATTTCTTACATTATATTTTGAGAACATTTCAGTTAAGTACTTGTTTTAATTTCATCTGCAGGATAGCATTGACGTTGTTCAGAATGGTCGTCCTTTTGTTGGAACACTAGAGTTTGCTTCAAGCATTGCCCGTGGTAGGTTTTCAGTAGACTCAGATGTGGGGTCAGAACGTCCAAATATGCCAATAAGGACAAGTATCGGAGATGGTTCGCGTGTTAGTGTTTCAAGTATCGGCTACGCAAGTAGTGTAGCATCAGGACCAGATGACATAGAGTCTCTAGGTGATGTTTATATATGGGGAGAGGTTTGGACAGATGTGATTTCATCTGATGGGTTGGGGAGTCAATCCCCTTCTAAGACAGACGTTCTGGCTCCTAAGGCATTGGAATCTAATGTTGTTATTGATGTGTATCAGATTGGTTCTGGTGTACGTCACATTGCTCTTGTTACAAGGCAAGGAGAGGCGTTTACTTGGGGAGAGGACTCTGGTGGAAGACTCGGTCATGGGTTTGATAATGATTTTTGTCAGCCGCATCTTGTCGAGTCCCTAGCAATGACTAGTGTGAGTTTTGTTTCATGCGGTGAATTTCATACATGTGCTATATCTGCATCTGGTGATCTTTTCACCTGGGGTGATGGTACACATAATGCTGGACTTCTCGGCCACGGAACTGATGTTAGTCACTGGATACCAAAGAGGGTCGGTGGCCCTTTAGAAGGACTTAAGGTCGTATCTCTAGCTTGTGGCTCATGGCATTCAGCATTGGTAACCTCCAACGGGAGACTGTTTACCTTCGGTGATGGAAGATTCGGTGTCTTGGGCCATGGTGATCGAGAGAGCATGTCATATCCAAAGGAGGTACAATTATCGAGTGAACAAAAGGCTATTAAGGTTGCATGTGGAGTATGGCACACAGCAGCCATTATCGAGGTAACGGATCAGTTTAGTTCAAATGCTTTGTCCCGAAAACAGGTCTTCACATGGGGTGATGGTGACCAATATTGTTTGGGACATGTTAACAAGGAAACCTACCTTCAACCCACTTGTGTATCTACACTTGCCGAATATGATTTTCAGCAGGTAGCATGTGGTAACACTATGACTGTCGCCCTAACTCTATCCGGTCATGTCTTTACTATGGGCAGTAATGCATATGGTCAGGTAGGAAATCCTCTCTCTGATGGGAAAGTGCCGATTCTTGTCCGAGATAAGTTGGTAGGCGAGTGTGTGGAGGAAATATCATGTGGAGCACATCATGTTGCTGTTTTGACTTCAAGAAGCGAACTATATACTTGGGGGAGAGGTGCCAATGGAAGATTGGGACATGGAGACACTGAAGACCAGAAAACTCCAGCGTTGGTGGAAGCCTTTAGAGACAGACATGTAAGGAACATTTCATGTGGCTCTAACTTTACAACTTGTATATGCATTCATAAATGGGTCTCTGGAGCTGACCAATCTCTTTGCACCGGTTGTCGGCAACCTTTTGGTTTTACTAAAAAACGGCATAATTGTTATAACTGTGGATTGGTGCATTGCCATGCTTGTAGTTCCAAAAAGGCAATGAATGCAGCATTGGCTCCAACACCTGGCAAACCACATCGTGTATGTGATACTTGTTACACTAAGCTTAAAGGATCTGTCTCTGAGAGTGGTGCTGCTTTTAATAAAGAAGTTACTCGTCCTCGTAATTCCGTACATGGAAGCGAAAGGCTTCACCGGGGAGAAGTAAGGTCTTCAAGAACACTCTTGTTTCCCATCATAGAACCAGTAAAGTTTCTTCATATGAGAACTAGTAAGCATGGAAGTAAACATGACTCTTCTTCTATAGGCCAAGCTTCTCAAGTTCCTTCACGTTTACAATTGAAAGATGTTGCATTTCCGAGTTCATTGAGTGCAATGCAGAATGCTTTCAAGCCTGTTATATTTCCAAGCCAACCTCCAATCCAACCTCCAGCTCCAGCTCCAGCTCCACCTTCACCAGTTATTTCAAGACCGGCATCACCATATTCAAGAAGACCAAGCCCGCCACGTTCCACCTCCCCCGGATTTTCAAGAAGTCTTATTGATAGTTTAAAGAAGAAAAATGAGCTTCTGAATCAAGAAGTCTCAAAATTGCAAAAACAAGTAAACTCCATTCTTTATTCTGAGAGGAAATTAATTTGTTTGCATATTCTTTTATCAATACTTCTTTTCTTTTATATAGATTCGAAGTTTGAAGCAGAAGAGTGACATGCAAGAAATGAAGATTGAGCAGCTGCTGAAAAATGTGGAGGGAGACGCCTCATTGGCTGGAGAGGAATCTTCTAAGCATAGAGTAGCAAAGGAATTTATTAAGTCCATGAAAGATCAGGTATCTTTATTCTATATACCAAAATCTCAATTGAACTTAGCTTAATTAAATACATTTTTTGGGGTTAACTAAGGGTCTGTTTGTGAGTTGTTTTGGAGGGGAAGGAAGGGAAATAGAAGATTTCAGAGTCATCTCATAAGTGTATTTCATAATTCCAAAGCGTTCATTTTCCCTTCCTACCCCTCCAAAATGTAACTCGCAAACAGACCCTAAAGAGTTATTGGCTTATAGAAGAGCCTTCACTTGTGTATCAATTTGTTCACTTTTAACTGCTGATTGAGTTAACTAAAGAGTTATTGCATCTTTGAACCTGAATGGAAGCAAAAAGGTGTAGTTTATCAGGAGTTCCGGTTGGTCATAAACTCATAATAAATAGCTAAAATTGTTTGTTTGATTTTATTCAGTTGATCGAAGTGACTGAGAAGTTTCCAGCTGATATGTCTGGAAGTGAAACCTTAAGAACCATGCAAGCTCAAGCTAAAGATTTTCTTGAAGAAAAAACAGAATTTGAATCTACTTCCCTCCCACCAAGCTTCGAGTCTGTGCAACAAAGTGCACCCGATATACCTGCTTCAGAGAGTGACTCTGCTGAACTGCGAGAACAAAGACCGGAAGAAAATGATGCTGCTGCTGTTGCTGTTGCTGAGGCCAATCCATCAATAAATGAAGGAAATGTTCTTCAAGAAAGCAACAGATTATTCGAATCTAGTACAGAAGCGCCTATACCAGCCTCAAGTAGTTCAACATCACTTGACTCAAATAAATGTGGGAAAGAAGGAGAAACATCAGTTATCGAACAATTTGAACATGGTGTTTATATCACTGCCATAGTACTACCTAGTGGCGCCAAAGTATTCAAGCGAGTTAGATTCAGGTATAGGAGTTACTTGCTAATCTAACAAATTTTCACATCTATATTTTTAGTGTCAATATGTTGTGTATCCATGGAACTTATTTTAGTAGGTTACTAAATTATTCTCGATTTCATAAGAATTCCTGCTTCTCATCTTCTATTCTCGTTCAGACCATTTAATTTATGATGTTCGGGTACTGATAGATTCACAACAACAACCAAGCCTTTGACCCAGTAAGTGAGATTGACTATATATATTGAACGATGCCATAATGCTCTATCATAAATCATGTTCATTTACAATGCACTGATCTCTAAATCTTTCCTAATTGTGTTGTTCATGGTTTTTCTTGGCCTCCTTCGGCTACATGGATCAAGTACTGATAGATTCTTGCGAAAAAATAACCATCAGTTGATATGCATTCTTTTTATTCTTTTCATAATATTGGTATGTGCAGTACAAGTGTTATTATTTGATTACATGATAAGTTTATATACATATTTGGTTGTTGCTTTGATTTGATTACAATTGGTTAACACGTTATAATATATTCCACTGGATTATACTTGTTTCAGTTCTTTCTATTCCTAACGCTCTCCTTTTTCTTCTTCTTTGCCTGCAGTAAACGAAAATTCGATGGGCATCAAGCGGAAGAATGGTGGAACCGGAACAAAGATAGGGTGTATAAGAAATATAGTCCAGCAGGTACAAAGGATGCAGCAGGAACTGGTTCATCTGTAACACTGCCACATTCTGAAGACAATGTTGAGGCATCACCTTCTAAAGTGTAGCTTTTTTATCTTCTTCGGCATCACTATACTCTCATGAAGTGATATAAAATTAGAAGCAGTTTCAATCTACTAAGTTGAAACAAATCTGTATTAGGTAGGTTAGTGCAAAAACTCCACAGCATTATATAATGGTCCAGATAAAACCTGCAAGAATCAAGTCAATTTCTTTCTATCATACTATCCGAACTATCCGGATTTCGTTCATATAATTCAGAGGATATTAGTAGGAACACTTAAAAAGGTTTAAGAGGTAGAAAGCTTGCTTTCTGTTTTTGACATGCATTGGATCTCACTCTTTCTATGTAATTCTTCCACTATTTTAGCATGTTACATTGTGTATTGGGTGGTAATATCACATAGTTCATGTTATTGGTAATGTATAAAAGTGCATGTGTAGTTTAACTCTTCTAACTAACATACAGAAACATGCAGTATTAATTATGAATGTGGAATAATGCTAAAAGGCTTGTGCACTATTTTTTTTCTTCTTAAAGGATCACACTACTTGTTTTTGTATTGTTTGATTACCTTTGAGTAAAACCAATATTGTATTATAATCTATGTTCAAGGTAAAGTTTATGTTAATTTAAATTGGGTTATGTGAGTTTCAACAGAAAGGAAATCTATTAAACTATTAATTTCCTTATGAAACTTTACAGAATACTGTTTGTGGTTATTGCTTTATAAAAATGTTGAAGCATGTGGCTGGTAGTATGTTTTGTGGCCACTTTCTTGTCTACTTTACTATCAAACTAAGCCTAGTGGATGGCCCTGAAATTTTAGGGTCATCTAGTGCTAGTTTATTTTCATTTGTGCACTCTGTTCATAAGGGTATTCAAATACTTATCATCTTTGAAAATGAAAGCATGTGTACATATTAAATAGTCATTTTTTTCATTAAATACATTTATTATAGTGGGGGAGTAATATCACTTGTGCAAACATTTTTTAATTATTATTAATCATTATATACGGTCACTGGTTACTACATTATTCAGCATTCATTTGAATTATTTTTTTTTGAGTCAATGATGATTAAATATAAATGCTGAATTTTTTTGGGTACAAAATATAAATGCTGAATAATGAAATAACAATGTATAAAATTCATACTTAGTATATACATGTTTTTCCTCTTTAATTAAAACTCAAATGAAGTTTTTTTAGTTACATTAGAAAGAAGAAAAGACCAAATTAGCTCAAAGAACAACAATCCAAATCAAGGTAAGGTTGACAAATCAAACGAGGTGACTCCCACATAAGAAGATTGGAAGAGGAATGAGAGCCAATCTTAGTTAGATTATCTGTCACTTTGTTCACCTTAAGAACCACATGCTTGATATCCACAATCCAATCAAGTGAAACCCAAGATCAATTCTTTTTAGCCGGATGCAAAGTATCCTAGAGGAAAACTTAAGCACCCTCTGGTATAATTTGCACTGCCTCAAGACAATCAGTTTCAAGAATGGCATTCCAAAAACCTTTCTTCCAAGCCAGAGTCAAACTTTGGTCAATAGCCAAAAGCTCTACTAAAATTGGAGAGCCTCTACCAAAATTAGCAGAAAACCCTGTCAATCACCTTCCATTGTGGTCATGAAATACATCGCCACCACCAATAATATTATTGTCATAAACGAAACTCTCATCCATGCTCCTAGAATGCCCCATGTTAAGCTAGAGATAGTAGTCCTAATGGATACGACGAGCAACAAAGTTGATATCCCAGTTGTTAGAATCAAGATAAGCCTCATTATGCCATCTCCAAGCCCACCACACACCATACATGAACAAAAGTCCACTATGGTGGTTATAATTCTTAACAACTCGATGCTCGAAGGACTGACTCCTCCGAAAATTATTAGTAGACAAGCCAAGTCTTTTCCAAAGCAGAGATGACTCTCGATAATCCCTAGGAATATGCAAGAGACTCTCCACACCACCTTGACATCTCATGCAAACTAGATCAGGAGCCAAGTACCTTTTAAACCTCAGTTCATTCAAAGGTAAAGCATCATGAATACCAAGCCAACACATAAACATTACTTTTTCCGGGATTTTGAGACGCCAAATCTTGTTAGTGTCACCAAGGCCATTCCCCTGGACTTAAGCCAACAATAACCTGATCTAGCTGAGTACACACCAGAAGCATGACAATTCCAAATCCACCCCTCAACCTCAGTCTGAGTTCCTGAAGAGCAAGTATGAGAAACAAATGGAGCCCACAAAGCCCACCAAAAAGTTTCACATTTCCACACCACATGGGAATTGAGCTTTCAATATTCTAGCACAAAGGTTACATACATGTTGTACATTCTGCAAAAAGATATGAACTTGGACTATGAAATTACACATATGAGATCAATATATCTTTATATTTCAACTTATGCCATCATTATTTATTAAATATATTTAGTTTAGCCACATGCAGTATTCATGGGGAGTAATCTTGTTAAAGTCGAATATATCCAAAGTATAGTCGAGATAACTCTCCAGATTAATTTTTTTCCATGTATAATCAAATATGTAGCACCTGAATTAATCACTGGAGAAAAAATATGCCAATTTTAACACCTCAAAGATTATAGCAACTTGTTGCAAAGAAAAAAAAATTATATTTGTATCGGAAACTAATATGGGTATCATTTGTTCCTTCATGAGATTGAGAATGAGAACAATCTATAAGGCTCTTGCCTACACTTACGGCTATTCTTCCAAAAGAAAGGTCTTTGCTTGAGTTCCTAGAGATGCTAGCATTAAGTACATAACTTTGATACTCAACAATTCATTTTCTTATTTGAAATATAATATAAGGTTTAAAATGACACATATAGAGTATGCTGGTTTTTTATTTTTAAAAAATTGATCTGTCTATACATTTAATATAAAAAAATCATTTCAGGTTCTCTTCACAAGCAAAATAAAACGTAAAGTGGTTTTTGCAATAGTGTTTAATTGTGCCATTCATACATATCAGTGTTTTTGCCCTCTTTCATGTATATCCATTTTTGGATTATTCCCATTCAAAACTAATTATCTAATACTATTTACTCTTTCTTTTTAAGAGTTAACAAATTTACAATTAATAACCTTTTTTATGTAACAAAAGGAACTAAAGATTATTTCTTTTTAAGATTACGGAAGTTAATAACATATTGAATTATTATTATTATGAAAATGATAAAAACTAGTATACAATATACAATTCTTGAAAATAATTACCCAATAACCAAAATAACCAAGCATGAAGGCTACCACTTCTTAAATCTTAATTTAGGATTTGCAACAATATTTAAATTAACTAGTTGAGTAACAAAAAGATATAAAGAAATATAGATAACTATTTTAAAGTTTCAAAATAACATATTAATTCTAAATAACAATAATTAACACTTAAAGATGTTAAAAATGTATATTTATTTAAAGTGTCGTTCTTCGTTAAAGACTTCAATTTATCGATGATTGAATTAAGGGTAAAATTTTCAACTACTTATTTTTCAATAGGACCGCTCTTCGTTACAGACTTCAATTCATTGATGATTGACCGTATTCCAATTGGCAAAAAATGTTTCATAAGTACATGACATTCATGATACTTAAGACCTTTTAACTTGAGGTCTTTCATTAATATGATGTTCCGAATGTTGGAAGAGTACTCCTATGGAACTTTAACACCATGAATAAATTTACAAAATTCTATTTCCTCCTTCCTCGACAAAGTATAAGCTGATGGAGATAAAAATTTCATTTTCTCCTTTCTGTAAATAACGTTGTTAATAGGAAATCTTCAACAACGCATATTAACGGTTGTGATGTTGTATTGACATCTTCAACGATACTTCTTAAAGTTTGCGCTATTGTTGTGAATCTAGCTTTTATTATTCATTTTCACGAACACATCAACACTGCTTCATGGATGATGCACTGTTGAATATAACCTAAATGACAACATTATCTCAACTATGCGCTGTTGAATACAATCTAATTGACAATGCAATCTCAATTATGCGCTGTCAAAGTGAACTCATATTCCAATTAACCGTGTACTCCTAATTATGTGTTGTTAAATTAACATATTATATCGCGGGTAAAAATACAATATGAAAATAAGTTAATCAACATGAAATTGTCATGAAGTAAATCACCATATTATTGTGTTTATTAATGTGAAACTGCAAAAAATATTAAACATTAAATTTTGTTAATTTATTTATTGTGTTTATTAATATGGAACTGCAAAAATATTAAATATTAATAACTATTCAAATAAATAACAAAAAAAGTAGAAATTAACATCCAAAATAATTGTTCATTCATCATTCAAAGTACCAAAATACATTAATTTTTCTGACATGACAATGAACTAAATGTTTTGGTAGGTGACAATAAACTAATTGAGATGACAATAAACTAAATAATTTGCAGGTTAAATCTTCATCTCAAGCAAATCTTGTATAATAGTCAATTTTGTTTTGAAATCTAAGTTCTTTTGTCAAATCAAAATATGTTAAAGACATCATTGACATGATTCTGATATAAGGTTCTCGATAGTACAACTTTAGCACTTTTAACACTTTAAGTTGTTAAGATTTATAGTTTGCTATTTTTTTATTCCTTTTAAAAAAATTATCTTTTCTTTTTTGCCTTGTATTGCTCTTTTTTTGTTACTTTGTGTTTTCTTCCTCTTATCTTCTATCTCTTTGGGTGTCATGACTAATTATAAAGTAGACAATATGAAGGAGACAAAAAATATACAAAGCAAAGAAAAAAAATCTATAGAAACGTATACTCTTAGCTTACTGAGGAAATAGAATATGGAGCAGTGTTGTTAAAACCGTACCGGTTACAAACTAGTCAGGATACTGGTATAATAGTATAGTGGTTCAACCGGTAGTTCAGTAATTAAACCGCATGCCGGTTAAACCGAACATACCTCTTATATTTATATATATAAACTTATAACAAAAAAAATTAAAATAGGTAGATATTCAAATTTGTAATTCATATTCATAATTTACTTAAAATTCACATAAACAAACAACATTAAGTCTTTAACAAATTCAAAGTCTAGATTACAAAACATATATCATTCCAAAAGTATCACTTAACAACCGCAAAATATAAATAAATGACACAAGTTCACAATTCACTCTACAAAACAAATAAATTTGGAGTTTTAATATTTAACACTAAGGAGTCAAAGTTGTCTCATATCAAGATTATATTTTTGCACCAAATTCTATCTTGTGACGCTACTCCAAGATTACACAAATGTCACTGAGATTACATACGAATGAACCAAAAGGTGTAATCTAAGTATGTCTTGAAAACATGTGTCTTGAAGTGTTGAAGAAGGGTTGGAAAGATAGGTCACCTTATAATAGGTTTTTAAGTTTTTGTTTTAAAAAATATGTGTATAAACCGGTCGGTTTAGTCAAATATCAGCCAGTTCACCGGTTTTGACCGGTTTTGATACTTGACCGATTCAACATTTGTACCATACCAGTTAGGGGTCTGGTTCACCGGTTTTCCGGTCGAACCGGCCAGTATGGTACGATTTTTTCATCATTGACATATAGTGAACCACAACATTTATAGTTGAGCAACCAATAGTATTTCAAGAAGCGAAGAGACACATAATCATTCAATCATTAATATTTAAAGCAACGAAGAGACGCATAATCACTCAACCATTAATATTTCAAGAAATGAAGAGACACATAACCACTCAACCATTAATATTTCTGATATTTAAAATGTCGTATAAAAACAACCGCCCATAATTAAGAAAGTGTCGTTACTATGTCATCTTTAACAGTGCATATTCAACGCTGCATTGTAGAATAGATGTACATTAACAACAATTCCTATCACATACGATGTTAAACATAACTCATTCAAGCTAGCGTTAACGTTAGTGATGTTCAACAGTGTTGTTTCATGAATGTGTTGTTGAAGTTACACACATTGATAGCGCTTGCTTTAATATGCATTGTTGATGTTTTTACGCCTCATTTTCAATCGTGTCGTTCAAATTTACGTTGTTGAATGACCGTTGTTAATTACGATATCTGGTGTAATGTTGCACTTAATTCAGAGATGGTTGAAAGTTTTTCAAATATGAATGACTAACAACATTAACAATAAAACGTTGATATTGACATCTCAAGTAAATTTTCTTACTCGCATTGAAATCTATATGATAGAACTTTTGCACAAAAAGTACATATTATCAATATTAAATGATGAGATCTTATCATATAAGATGATAAATTATCTCCCTCAGTCACTAAAATTGTTATATGTGTCCTATTTTTAGTTTTTAGAAATATTTTTGTAGAAAATATGTTAAGTAAGACATATGTCATGATTTTAATAGCTATAATAAGATATAACTTATCTCTTGATATGAAGATATATTTTATCATCTTAAATAATTTATCAAAATACATATAATCCTGTGACTTTTGCTACAAAGTTTAACAAATACAATTTATGATCCTATAATATATTTCATAAATATAAAATCATTATGAACTAAAATGAAGTAAAAGTATTATAAGAAATATGAACATCTACACATATAATTTTTTTTATCCTATTATTTTTAATTTTTTATCTATTGAATAGGTAAATGAAGAAATTGTTTCTTTTTTATTTCATGAAATTATTACCACAATTGAAATGGTCAGAGACCAACCTATTTTGACTCGAAACAATCAATTTACAGCCACAAATTATACATCATTAATAATTTCCCCTATTTCCCTCAACATTTTGAGGTTAACTATTCACCATTGCAATGAAATCCGTTATAATATAATACAAGGTAATGAGTGTTGTTCTCTCTTGTTAAACTTATCTTTAATCCTCACATTTTGGATTAAAGGAAAAACATAAACACAAACAAACACATAATAATATCTTGAGCCTTATTTTGAATCATTCTAGAGGAAATAAAATAAAAGCAAAAATGTCATTCACAGGAACTCTTGATAAATGTAAGGCTTGTGATAAGACTGTTTATGTGGTTGATTTGTTAACTCTTGAAGGTATACCTTACCATAAACATTGCTTCAAATGTAGTCATTGCAAGGGATATCTTTCGGTATGCATGGTTCTTTCTTGGATACTTATGCTTCTTCCAATTATTGTCTCATTCTTGAGACTTATTATGATTGAATTCTGCATTCTATGGTTGTTTATTGGTGTTTTAAAGCTTACAATTACAAACACGATTGAAGTTATTATGGTCATTGCAATATTGACTGTGGCTGTTGCGATGTTAATTCTTTTGAGATTAAAAAATATTTTTGAATTTGATGTGGGTTGATGCATTTGTGTTGCAATCTGATGTGTCCATATCATTATGATTCAGTGTCATACCAACAATTATGGTGTGCTATAGTTCAACGATCACCACAACCACAATATTGTCTTTGTATGACGTGATATGTTCTACAATTTCAAGCAATATTCTTCTCTTTTCCAACAATAATGAGCCCTTTTAGAAAATAATACCTTATATCTCTCATCCCCACCAAATACCTCAAATGTAATAAATGACATGTGATATTAGTTAGCTAATTATACACATAACCCATAAAAAGAACGATCTAATAACGAAACTTTTACCTAATAAGTGAAATGATGATATATATATATATATATATATATATATAGTCTTATCTTATAAATTTAAAAATTGTTTTCATGATTTGAATCTGTGATTTTTTAATAAGCAGCAATATTATCATTGTATAGAGACTCACCCAAAAGAATATAGGGCTAACCCATACCACAAAAACTTTACTAGAGAATATGCATAGGCATCTTGTACATTATTGAATTCCATAAATTACTAATTTTCAAGCATTTTAGATTCTTAGTGCCAAAGTTTGAAATCTGAAATGAAATTAATAAGTCAAGCTAATAGTTTGATATGATTTGATGAATCAAAAGATAAAACTAATGCAGTTTGAATTTATATTTAAATTGGGTGTCATTGGTGCAATTTTATGTTAATCAGATGAGCACCTACTCATCAATGGATGGTATCCTTTATTGCAAGCCACACTTTGAACAACTTTTCAAGGAATCTGGCAATTTCAGCAAGAACTTTCAAACAGGTTAAATGTAGATTATAACTTGCTTAATCATAAAAATGAATTTTATGAAGCACAGATTAATATACATTGTTACTATATATATGTTGATTTGGCTAACAAGTTATGTTTCTTTCATGAATGTAAATGATGTGCCAGCAAAGTCTTCTGATAAACAAAATGATATGGTAAGTTCGTTAACCTCTCCCTAATCATATGCCATAAGCATTTAAGCATTTTAAATGTTATGAACTTTATTATATTCTAATAGATTTTGTGTACTCTTCTAACATTTCTGGTAAAATGATGAACATGCAGAATAAGGCTCCAAGTAGAGTCTCATCTATGTTCAGTGGAACTCTAGACAAATGCGCAGTTTGCACAAAAACAGTTTATCCACTTGAAAAGGTTTGTGAAGTATTTCTTCTCCTACCAAACTCGATTTGTTCGTATAATTGAAAATGACACAAAAGTTAAAAATATCTAATATTTTGTTTGGATCTTAAACATTTCTACCGTTTATAGTAAATTTGATTGAACCAAATCTATGAAGCATATTAGATACTATAAACTAATCATTGTTTCTATGTCAAACATATATCCATATAGGATGCTATTAAGGACATTGTTGAATTGTGCTTTAAATTGCCATGTAAACTATGGTCTAAACATATATCTAGTGTTTTGAATTAAAATAAAGATTCTCTATATTACTAGAGACGTAAGTGTTATATAATAACAAACAAAAAAATAACATGTAATGACATTTTTATCCATTATTAGAGAAGATCCTTGTTGTTTGAATTGTGTGGCGATTTCGGTTAAGTTGCATTTATTAAATATAGGTGTCACTGGAAGGGGAATGCTACCACAAGACTTGCTTTAGGTGTGCTCATGCAGGTTGTCCTCTCACACATTCCTCATATGCTGCCCTAGATGGTGTCCTCTATTGTAGGCACCATTTTGCACAGCTTTTCATGGAGAAAGGAAACTACAACCATGTACTCCAAGCTGCTCAAGCACACAAGAAGAATTCTACTCCACCTCCTGAACCAGTTGATGATGAATCATCTAAGTTGCCAGAAGAATCTGAGGAACAAAAAGAAGAAAACCCTTGAATGAAAAATATAGAAAACATGCATGAATTGCTTCATTCATTCCTTTCTTTCTTAGCTTTCTAAAGGTCTTTTTTTTAGTGTTGGCACACACTTGTGGAGTTAGTTTAATTTCACTGTGCAACCACTTCATTTTTTTCACAAATTAGTATTCATTGTAAGCTAATTTGAGAGGTTTATTTATGTATTCAAACAAAAATTGTAACATACAATATTCATTTACTCCTTTTGTTGGATATCACTACTATGTAATAATAAAGTCATAGTCTGTGAGATACTTTACTATTACAAGTTTTGCTCATCATTTGCACTTCTCTACACTAATATATTTGAACTATATCTTTTGTCCAAAAGATATTCTACTGTATCTATTACTTTTTTCTAATTTTTCTAAAATATGAATTAAATATATATTAACTGTTGGAATATGGTTTGTTCAAAACCATAAGTGAGAACTTTTGAATATAAAATCTAAAAAACTCTTAAATCCCACATAGAAATTTTTTGAAAAAAAACAACTCTCAAGTCCCACGTTGGAGAGATGAAGTACTTGGAACAAAATTCATGTTATAAATAGAGATATTCTCCCCTTATTATAACTCGTCGCAAGTTGAATGTGTTTTCATTCAACTTTTTCTTTCTCTCATATTTTTTGTTGATGCATTTCTGGCAAACTTCTCCCCATTTCTTTTCGTGACACTAAGAATTGGCACAGACAGCCAAATTGTGGGAATTTCGAGAACTCACACTAGTAGTCATTGTTGAGAGAAAAAATTGGCACGAGTAGTCAAATTCTGAGCATTTTGAAAACTGACACTGGTAATCAGTATTGTGAGAAAAGAATTGGCATTGGTAGCCATATTGTAGGCATTTCGAGAACTAACACTAGTAGTCATATTCTGGGCATTTCGAGAACTAGACATAGAGGCATGATATTGTAGGTCATAAATTTATTCTTGTGCATCAAAATCATTAGAGATAGGTTTTTCTTGCAATTAGTTAAGCAACTAATTAACTAAGACATTAGCAATTAGTTATCTTGAGGTAATTTATGGATTGATTGTTCTGATAGGTATGAAATAAACAAATCAAAGTGGAAATTGAGAGTGAGTCTGAAGTTTAATCTCAACTACATTTACCATAATATAAAGTACATTCAAAGTGTTTGTGTCATATAACAAACAACCCAAACTAATTAAGTTGAGAAATAGTTAAAATAGTTGAAAGACTATAGTTTTAAGCAATTCACTATGGAGAATATAAAATTTCTTTCTTTACTTATTTGGATACCAATGTAGTATTTATACACCTATTTACCAATTAGCCTTGTTAGCTCCTTTGAGCCTGAATTTTTATTTATTATAACCTCTTAGTTGGATTGAAAACAACATGATCTAATCCTAGTAGGATTAGAAAGCAAAGATGTATAATTATAAACAAGTTTGGAAAACAACAATAGGGATGTATTTTTGGAAAGTTCTATGATCACCATTCATTTAAAACAAAGCAAAAAATGACTACTCTATTATAAAGAGTGTGAACCAAAAGATGAGTGGTGAGGAAAAAGTAATGAGAAAAGGAAACAAAGAAATGTTGACAGCTTAATAGTGCTCTCTTAGACTACTAGAAAAGTTTGTAACTAGAAAAACTAAATATCTTAAAGTTCAGCCTCATTACAACCTTAAAAGATCTTAGTAATCTTTATCATCTTGATCAAATACATGAGATAATACCAAAACTTTTTTGTTTGTTTGTTGCATGCTTATGAGAGTTATACATTTAAACACTTCAAACACTATTGAGAATTCATACTTCATGACCATTGGCATATGAATTATTAAATTGATAAGTTCATGATTGAGTATGTAATTACAAAAGACTTGAATGAATTAGAAGTCTATGAAGATTAAGGCTAAAAAGTTTTTGGTTTTCGTACTCACTTATATGGTTAACATGTTCCTAAGTGTAATTCGTGATTTCTATGTGTTAATGAAAACAAGCATGTCTGAGTAAAACTCGGCTTCACTCTTATTTGGGGACAAACAAAGTTTTAAGTTGGGGAGAATTTATTAAGTGCTAATTTGATCTTGAATAGGGGTGGAAACAAGCCAGACCGCCTACCAGGAGCCTATTACCTGGCCTATAACAGGCTAGGACATTCCATGATTTTCTCGTAAACAGACCAGGCTCAGGCTTTTTGAAAAGCCTATTTAGTTTAACAGGTCAGGCTTTAGGCCATCCAAATGGCCTATAAAGTCTAACATGTCAGCCTATTTAGTTATATTATGTAAAAATGTTCATATTTTATAATTTTAATATATAAGTAATGTTATTATATATGTTATTTTAATATAAAAATGTATACAAAAATATAATTTAATTGTTAGGGTTATAAAAATCTATTTAAAAGTATGCATATTAGTTATTTAAATATAGACATGATCACGTATTTTAATATAATATAGTATAATAGGTCTTTAAACAGACTAACGGGTCAGGCCAGACTTTTAAACAGGTCAGACGTAGGCTTTGAAAAAAAAAATAAACAGGCTAACAGGTCTACCCCAGACTCCTATATGTTGTACAGGCTCGGCCTATTTAAGGCAAAGTCTGGTCTCGTCTGTTTCCACCCTTAACCTTGAAATAACACTAAAATGTTATAACACTTAACAACTTAATCAACTAAATCACTGGGAAAAAAATACTATTATGTGATTACAAATATCAAATGTTAGGCTAAGTTTGATCCTAAGTGGTTTTATAGGCTTTTGATAGACAAAAGAACATAAAAATAAAAAAATATGATCTCAAAAGGGTCACGCTTAGCGTCAGATCCACTCCCAATGAATTTGACAGCATCTGAAAGTTGCGGTTAGAGCCAAGTTCATGTTCAGCGTAAGAAAAAACACGCCCAACGCACATCCTTCTTTGAGCGCACAAGTTCAAACAAAAATTTCATTAGCTACTGTATCAAATACGCTCAACGTCGTTTCCACGCTCAGCATAATGGGTGGTGCACTCAGCGCATCAATCCACGTTAAGCGCATCCTGGTTCAACCAAACGTCACACTCAATGCAAGACTTCACGCTTAGTGCACACAGGTGCATCCAAGCGTCAGACCATACAACTGGATCTCATGCTCAACACAACAACGGTGTGCTGAATGCAAAAGCCAATATCAGAATAATATTTAAGGAGTTTTAAATCATTTCAATTGTACACTACTTTACTACTTCAAATTGTACTTGCAATTTTAGCTTTTCTTTGGAGAGTTTAGCTCACTTAGTTCATTGGAACTAAGTGTAAGCATCATATGTGATAATCTTTATTCAATTATGCTTGGTTCTACCATCTCATGAGTGTATTATCCCTATTATTCTTACATTTTGTGAATATGAGTAGCTAAGAATCTTATAGTTGAGGTTAAATGTAGCACAAAATCAATGTAACCATCTTTGATTCTAATATATTCTATGAAGTTCATTTCAATTTTGAGTTTTGTCTTTACTTAATGTTTGTTTTAATATTGATCAACTTTTGCATGAACTTAGAATAAATTGCTTAAGTTATTTTTGCATGAATTCTGAACTTCCATTACTCAACAAATATTGCATTTGCTAGTCATACATTTGTTTTATTTGTCATTGCATGCATGTCACTTTTTGTTATCTTGACATAGAACTAATATTGTGATTTTATAACTCTCAAACTGAATAGCATATGTTACTAGACATATAGGCATATTTGAAGGTTCATATTTGTTAGCTTAGACCAAGACATTAATGACTAACACATTTGAGGTTTTGCGTTTTTACTCAACTTGCATATTGGCATCACTAAACACAAGGGCACGATATTATAAGTCATACATTTATTCTTGTGCATTAAAATCATTAGATTTAGGTTTTTCTTGCATAAACAACTAATTGACTAACACATTAGTAATTAGTTACTTTGATGTATTTTTATAGACCGATTGTTCTGATTAGTATAAAATAAAAAATCAAAATGAAAATTGAGAGTGAGTGTGAAGTTTAACCCCACTACATTTACCATAATATAAAGTACATTCAAATGTTTGTGTCATACAACTAACAACCCAAACTAATTGAGCTGAGAAACAGTTGAAAGACTATAGTTTTAAGCAATTCCCTCTGGAGCCAATAAAATTACTTTCTATACTTATTTGTGACATCGAAGTAATATTTATACACCTATTTGCTTATTAGCAATATGAAAATTTATAGGTACCAAAATGAATATTCAGTATATAATTACTAGGTACCAAAATGAATATTCAGTATATAATTACTAGGTACATTACTTTTCTTTTTTAATGAATATAAAACTATTTTGGTTTGCCAAATTTCTTTGTATCTCAAAAATAATATAAAAAACCAATATAATTCCAAAATTATCAAATATGAGTTGAGTTTATCTTTTTTAACATTTTTTTCGTTTTATTATTTTTACTCACATTCTTAATCTTTAATTATTAATTCGAATTTTATTTTTGAAAATTGATAAAATAAAAATTATAATTAGTGAAGTGATATTCACTAGGGTTGAGAAAGACATAACATTACTTGTTCACCTAACTTGACTCGATTATGGTCAATTTTAAATAGGTTAAGTCTTATCGAGTCTAGAGTCGAGTTTGGATTTAAAAATGAGTATATTTAGGATTGGGTAGGGGCATATATGACTCAGTATGGATTCACCACATGATTATTCACTCATCATGTATTTATGTATTTCTTTGGTCGAAATTATCATTGATTGACTATTTTTTTATTATATGTCCAATTACATACCCATTTCATAATAATAAATAAGAATGAGAAGATTTTACCAAAAAAATATGAGTATGCAATATATTTAATCAGGTTTAGGTTCAAATGTTATCACATTAATGTTAGGTATCAGTGGTTACAATACACCTAGAAGGGGGGTTGAATAGGTGTCGCGGTTAGAACAGCCGCTTTTCGAAACTCAACAATTTATGCTGAATCACCCCTATTTAATCGATTACAGGATGAAGATAATCGATTAACAGAACAATCTTAATCGATTAACA
>NW_017727778.1:0-1999 GCF_001865875.1 Lupinus angustifolius | reverse complement strand
TTGAATCCAATATACCAATTAATCGATTGAAAACAATAAAGAGAGAGAGAGAGAGAAAAATCTTGCAACACGAATTTTTATCCTGGTTCGTTTGCTGTCCACTGCAAACTACATCCAGGCCTCCCGGCTGACTTGGGAGATTTCCTTCACTATAATCGAATCAATGTAATTACATACACATTACCCAATTACAACACTTAGCAAATTACAATTAAATAAAGAAACCATTCAATGGTTTGACTCCCTTCCTACCGATAAAGAAAACGTTTCTTTCGGCGTAGCCCCAGCCAAAGAATCTCTCGTTCTTTCCTTTTCTTACACTCTAAGCAATGAAGAATCACTCAATCTCTAACGGTGATAAGACACCACGAGATTCCCTTTACAACAATTACACAACAATTACAAGAGTAAAATAAAGCTATTACAAAGCTCAAATATAACAAGAAGGCTTTACTCTAATGCACATCTAATACAAACTCATGTGAAATGACAAGTATTAGTTATGAAAACAGAAGTTACAGAATCATAAAACTTCATGAAAAAGCATCAAAATATGCATGAACATGTGAGGGAAAACATGAGAAATTATAACATGAAATGCACTCAATCCTAAAGCATAGAATCTAAAAACGTGTTCCAGTAGCAACCACTTTACACAGCAGTTGGGTTAATCGATTAAAGGATTGGTTAATCGATTAACAGTAATTAAAATGTGTATTTCTAAATACAAACCATCAAATACGTTATTACGTTATGCACTTAGTTAATACATGTTTAACACTTAGTTTATTCCTGGAATGCACATATACATGTATTTATGTAATGCATGAACATATTATGAATGACATATCTCATGGATGGAATGATTTAAAAGATATATGCATATGAGACATGTATTAGGTGCCCTAAGCCTTGACTCAACTTAAACTAGAATCTAGTCTAAGCCTAGTACCAAATAAAGACTTAAGCACACTGATTTGTTGATGATCTTCAAGCTCTTATAGGCACAAGTTGTCCTCATCAAAACCATGACATTCAAGGAGAGCTTTCCAAAGTGTTCCTCTTGAAATGCACACTTTCAATATTTGTCTTTGGACCGCGTTATGTTCAGATGGATCGTTCTGCGAGGATTCGGAGTTACTGCTTCTCGATGTCCCAGGAGGGGGCATGGAGGATTGAGGGAGATTGGTACACCTATACAAGCCCTTGCGACTTAGATCTATGTAGGGTACTTTTTAATGTGTTGGATGTCTCAGCCTTTTGTATAATTTCAGTTTGAGCGAATATTTCTTCTGCCTTGTATTTCGTTCAGATATTTTCCGTTATTAAATGAAGTATTATTCAAAGTTATATAGTATTATTTTTGGTTACCATTATGAAAATATTACCTTAAAAATGTTGGAAATCGGGAACGAGACTTTCGAGGATAAATGATGGTTCAAAAATATGAATCTTGGACCAGATGGATAAAAGTGTTTGAGTTCATAAATGAGTTAAAACAATGTTTCTACCTTAGGGTTATCATGTAAAAATCTAATTCGTGAATCACTAAATTGTTTTCGTGTGTTTAGTTTCGAAGCTTTCGAAGTCGGACAACCAACCCACTCTCTCGTAAAGGAAATAAAGCGCGACAATCTAAGGTGAGGGAGAATACATCGTGACATAATTGTGTCCGAATATGACACCCAAATCTCATAAACAATCTCAAAAATTTGGAGTAATATTTGTGTATTAAGAAAACCCGTAATCAATTATTTTGTGTGCCTGGATTTTGTACGAATACTTTCTTAAGTTGTATGATAGGATAGCTTAAAATATCAAATATGGTGGTGGCTATCCATGAAGGAACACCACTCGAGAAACTAAAACGCATTGGGATCGAAAACAACGGAGAGTTTTGATCCGGTAGCCCAAAAGGGCGAGGAAAATGGTCCTGGTAAATGGACCACCCTCGCCTGAGCGAGGGAGAAATAGAGAAGAATGGTTCCAAATAGCGCTT
>NW_017727777.1:0-1783 GCF_001865875.1 Lupinus angustifolius | reverse complement strand
TATGTTCAGATGGATCGTTCTACGAGGATTCGGAGTTACCGCTTCTCGATGTCCCAGGAGGGGGCATGGAGGATTGAGGGAGATTGGTACACCTATACAAGCCCTTGCGACTTAGATCTGTGTAGGGTACTTTTTGATGTGTTGGATGTCTCAGCCTTTTGTATAATTTCAGTTTGAGCGAATATTTCTTATGCCTTGTATTTCGTTCAGATATTTTCTGTTATTAAATGAAGTATTATTCAAAGTTATATAGTATTATTTTTGGTTACCATTAGGTAACGGTTTTTTATTTTCTGCAATGTATGTTACTTAAAGTGATGTCCCAAAAAAGAAACGAATATAAAGATGATAAGTTTATGTTACATTATTCAAAAAAAAATACCCAATTTTGGGGATTATATTTATGGAGTAATTTTTGGGGCATTACATCTTAGATGCAATAGGATAATCAAGACTATACCTTTCGTGGTTGAAAATTGGCTAATGAGTTGGTTTAATTTTAATTAAGTGATATTAGAAGATAATAAGTAAATTGTAGATCTCCTTCCCTAATTCGGGATGGAGATGGTAGAGGCAATACTAATGAACAAGGCCGCTTCTCAACCCACATATAAATAAAAAAGATTACACTGATTGCAATCAATCATCCAATTCTCAATCTAATATTTTTTATATAATCATATTAACTTTTGTGAAAGTGTTTAATTCTAAAAAAATGTCCTATAATGAAAATGAGCTTGTTATATGCTTTTCAATTCGTAGGTATTTTTATATCCTCCTACTTTTTTCTATGTGAGTATTGGATGAAGCAAATGCAAACACTAAAAATTTGGTCTTTAAGTATTCATTACATTTATAACATTGTGATGAGTTGAACTCATAAGATCGTTATTGTTAGACTTTTGCAAAGAAGCGAAACTCAACAAATACAGATTGATTGAGTAATCAATGTAGTATGGGTTTAGCAAGTAAGTCTATTCAAATAGCATTTTAGACAAGCTAACTATATTACATATCTTCTTAGCAGTTTCCACATATATAAAACATATACAACTCGATTGATAAGTTTTACTTAATATTGAAATCAAACTTGACATTCCAATAATAGATGCAAGACCTGTTTCTTTATACAAGAGTGACGAGTTTGTTTGTTCCTGTTTCCCCCTTTCCTGTTGTGGTATCCAACTCTAAATTTATTCTTTCAATTTTTCGTTATGTGGAAGCTATAGAACATCGAAGATGGACCATAACTAGTGTGCTCTTTTATTTGTTCATTGTCTCCTTTCTTATAAATATGTATAATGTTTTTTTTTNCATTTATGCAACTAAGGTATTTTCTAAGATAATAATTTTGAAAAATGTTATCTCTGTTTTTGTCGTTACTTTTAAATTAATTGACATATGTTCACAAGGTTAAATAAATATTTTAAAGAAGAAAAACTATTTTTGAATATGGAAATCATACATCTAAAATCTATGTAAACTAGTTTTGAAAATGGAAATTATTTTATGTGATTATACATCTAAAATCAAGAAGATGCGCAACTTGCATATGGTAGTCGAAAATATTTTCAAATAGATATCATGAAACAAGTTTTCATTTAATTAATCTTGGAATGTTTTTATAATGCGAACCTGTAGTGTAGTGTGATACTCTTATAGTATTCACATGTCTCGATTTTATGCAATCGAGATTGCAGACTTACGTAGTTCTTGGTAGAAAATTGATTGATTGATTAAGTGTATTTTAATTGTTTAAAAAAAATAAATGATATATGAAGAA
>NW_017727776.1:0-3589 GCF_001865875.1 Lupinus angustifolius | reverse complement strand
TTTTTACACACTTGCTGAAAAATGCTCAGATAATCGATTAACCAGTGGGCTTAATTGATTAACACATACCAAAAATAGAATGATCAAAACAACAACTTGCACAGTTATTAACCAACACACAAGAAAATATACAACATATATTTTTATGCAAGATTAACAAGAACATACCAAGGTATAAGCATGCAAAATAACAGCTTCCAACTCGAATTAAAACATCTTGAAATGCAAAAGAGAAAGGGATAGAAAAGATTGCGCAAGGATTTTATCCTAGTTCGTTTTGCTGTCCAATGCAAAACTACATCCAATCCTCTCCTCCGATCTGGGAGATTTTCCTTCTTCACTATAGAACACAATGTACGTTATATATAGCTTCCAATTACAAGACTCGAACGCTACTTTCTTGGAACCAAAAGAACTTCGTCATCCTTGGTTTGACCTTTCCCAAAACCGCCTCCAAGAAACCCTTTCTTACCGCGATTCGGCCCCAGCCAAGGTATCACTATTTATCCCAAGACCTCCAAGTCTTTGTGTGAAGAACACCGTTCCTAACCGCAGCTAGGATTTTCCTAACCCTTGAATTAACAATCCTTAATACTCGGATATTACAATAAAGATCAAAGACTAAAACCTAAGCAAGAACTCACAAGACTTCCTAGTCTAATATGAAATGTACATGCATGAGGTTTCTGAAATTATGCAATCATTAAAAAACTATCTCTTTTTCTTTCCAAGAAACACAAGAATGATGCAAGAAAGCTTTTCAAAAAACATGCAATATGAATGTGAAAACTAAAGCCTTAGCATGATCTAGTCTTTCTCCTAATGCAACACTCTCTAATAGTTTCTAACAATGATAATCAATTATCTTTTCTCTGTGTTTTTCACTCTTAGCCATTTCTGCAATTTCCCAGAATTTAAACAGAACAGATTTTGCGTCTAAAAAACGGTTTTTTCAGTTATGCAGTTGAAAAAACAGAAAACAGACACGTTAATCGATTAAGTCATGGGGTTAATTGATTAAACAATGTAACATGATTAAAACAGAAAACACTTGAGTTAATCGATTAAGTCACTACGTTAATCGATTAACCAGCATGTTAAAACACATGATTCAAAAGGCAAACTACTCATATGTTATGCTTAACTCCTATACATGTTTTAGCAATTATATTATGCCTAATATCCACATATAACATATATGATTAATGCATGAACATACAATTAACTAGATGATATCTCACTTTAGTGGATTAGTTACTTTATTAAGTCTTGTGAGACTCACACCTAGGTTTACCTAACCTAGACTCAATATCTATGCCAAACATCTTAGACTTATAAAAAGATAATAAAGAATTATAACCTAAGTCTAATAAGTCACCACTTGAGCCCTAGACATGTTGAATGTTGAGTCATCTTCAAGCATTAATTAACTCCTTGTCTTCATCAAAACATTGGCAAAAGATTGCTAATGCAATCCTTGACACTTTGCACTTTCAGTGAATACCCACGGCCTTTCCTTCATCCTTGATGTGATAATATTTTTGGTATTTTTGAAATTAATTAAGAAAAGAATTATGCTTATTTGATTTGGTATTCGTTATGTATAATTAAAAAATATATTTTTAGTATTAATATTGTTAATATTATTTCAAATATTTTAAACTTATTACTTTTCTAAATATTAAGAGTTTTATATTATACAAAAATATTTTATTTTTACTTAATTTTCGGAATTTAGTCTTAACTATTAGTTGTGGTGTATCACGATCTTTCAAAAATGGTCCAGGAAAATAATTGAAATCATGATATTTCCTACATCTTTATTCTAATTTATTTTAAAAATTTTATCCTTTATTTTAATTGAAGTTTACTACAAATTATCATGCATGAGAAATTATAACGGATTCATTTTATTATTTATTTCATCATTGATTATATATTTTTAAGAACTTTTTTTAATGAAAAAGTATCACAAATATAAACTAATTAAGCTTTACCCAATTATTTAATAATCCTCATTAATCACTAACATATATTAATTAATTTATATTGACCTTATTATAATTAAACATTATGATTGTTGTTATATTACAATTATTATTTATCCAAATTTTATCATAGACGTGTTATTATACTAATAACTATTAATAATAAACATGGAAATTAAAAATTAATGAAAGAAGATGTTCAATTGCACCTCATTGCACATAAGTGGAGGGCAATAGAGGCACCATAGTCGTGTAAGAATTGGTACGGAAAAATCATGATGCAGTCGTAGAAATAGGGAAAGTTGTCGATGGTAGGAGCAATGGTGGTGATGCACGAAATTCAACATGAGTCAGATGTTGGTGGTTGAAAGGTGTAGATGAAAAAGGGTGCATGTGAATGGCAAGTGTCGCACCCCGATTTTCGGCTGCACAACTTTGTTTAGAGTCGCCACTACATTTTATTGTTTTGAGATTTTCTTAATCGATTGAAAATAAATTATCTTGGCAAGTTGAATTGAAATGAATGTTAATCAAGTACGTTTTATACTACCCCTTGAATAAAGATCATATATCTTATCCCAAATTACATTAATATTTGCTTAATAAAAATAATAGATCATATATCTTAGCCCAATTACCTTGCTGAGTGTGGTGTATATGATATATGTATGATATCGTGGAATTTTTAGGGATGGTAGGATAAAGAGAGGATGACAAGTTTTAGTGGGGTTGATTGAGAAATTCTGACTAAGAAGGTGCTGTAGTGTTAGAATTTTGAGAGGGGATTTGGCCTCTTTCACTGTGTTGTTTATCCTTACAGCACTGCATATATGCTCTGTTTTCTTTAATTTTCGTGTGGTGAACCCCCTTTTTCTGGTTGTAATGCCTCTCCTTTTATAGCTGAGTAGTGGTGCTCTTTGGGTTGCTTATTATTGCATCTATAACTGAAATAGGAGATGCCAATGGCCATGACTTCTGGTTTGTACTTCTTACTACAACTGCTAGGACCGAAGATATTCTCTGATGATTGATTTGATTTACTGATTATTCCAATTAAAATTGCTCATCAATAGCGTCATTTAGGTTGATTGTGTAACTGAAACTTCTGACTTACACCTTCTTATTGCCATCTCTTGAGATTCTGCTCTGAAATTCATGAGTGACTATTTTCTCTTTGAATTACGTTTCATTCCAGCACTGTGTCCACCTATGGATTTTTGAGCTATGTACAGATTTTGCAGCATCATCCCTTAGGATCTCTAAAGTTCTTTTTGAAACCTCAAGTTGCCTCAAAGTCTCATTGACTGATTTGTTGGATTGAGAGGATTCATAACTATCTATGAGATGGATTTTTTCATGTTCTCCAAAAGATGTTCTGCCAGGTTTTGCTTCAAGTTCAAGAGTTCCAAGTCCAATGATTCTGCAAGTTAAGCTGGTGCTTTCTCAAAGTTTGCCATAAATTCAAGCTGAACCTTAAGCTGCTGAATTTTATTGATAACAGAGTTTAGGACATCAGAGGTGGCTGTTTGCCATTGCCATGACTCATTCTCCTCTGCAATTTTCTTTGTCTTGGTAACATAAGCTTCTTCAGCAATAGTGAG
>NW_017727775.1:0-1601 GCF_001865875.1 Lupinus angustifolius | reverse complement strand
ATGATGTTAGAAACAGGAGACCAGCTCGAGCGGCTAACTCATAATAAGAGGTAACAATATGAGTGATACACATCACCAACACTTAGAAGCGGCAAAGACCGCGACCAGTGAGGTTAGTGTCCCTTCTATCCAAAAAAGGTATCACTTATACCCGGGTGTAGGGCATATGTGTGCCTAGAATGTGTAGATTATATATCACATAATAACAAAAACAATACAGACATGCACATATAAATATAATTCATATACGCAACATATAATTACTAATTAAGCATGCAATTCATACAATTAATAATTAAGCATGTAACATATTTATACATACAACTACTAATTAAGCATGCAATATTGTTGGAAGTTAACTAATCAACCAAATAAAATAATAATAATAATATGGTAAATAAACAGTCACACATGTTATTGATTATGGGTTGGACTCTCTAAAAAAAAAAGTCCCCAGTTGAGTCGCCAGCTGTTGCACCCCGATTTTCGGCTGCACGACTTTGTTTAGAGTCGCTACTACATTTTAAAGTTAAAAAATGTAGAAAAATCTTTTAAGCCAAAAATACCTTGGGCTTATGGATTTTTGATATTCAGGTTCGGGAGTCAGTTACAAGGTAGGGAATGTATT
This sequence comes from Lupinus angustifolius, assembly GCF_001865875.1. Taxonomy (NCBI): domain Eukaryota; kingdom Viridiplantae; phylum Streptophyta; class Magnoliopsida; order Fabales; family Fabaceae; genus Lupinus; species Lupinus angustifolius. The sequence continues at coordinate 973 of NW_017727775.1, read as the reverse complement.
AGCACCCTACCCGCCCGCCTTAAGCGGTACCCTTCATTAAAATATATGACTTTATTATTATTATTATTATTAAATTTTATGATTAATTAAAATTATTATTACAATTATTATTAAAATATATGATGGAAAATTCTACATAATCGCCACCCATCGTGACCATTATTCAAAACAATTATTATTACAATTAAATTACCTTATTTTTCGATATCATATCCACCAACATCATTCTTATATTTATTGATGAATTAAAACTATGTTCACCCTTCAACTAGTTAAATAATGACAAAAGAGACTCTCACTCAGCATCACAAAATGAAGAGGGACTTATTCCAAGTATGAAACACTATATATTTATTATTATTTTATATATTGCTTTGTCTTCCACACACTCAAAATTACAATGCATGAAAGCAGGTGCAAATACATAAGATGGGGTAATGCCCTTTATTAATACTCCACAATACAGAAAAAAAACGACACATTTAGTTACTCTAAACAATAATCAAATACATTGATGAACTTTCCCAAGGACGCTAATCGAGGATGGCATTATCTTCACATTTTCTACTTAGACCCTACATTATTAGACACATGCATTAATATTTATTTCTTGACTAATAATGACTAATCTGTTGATAAAATCTAATATTACAAAGATTTTACATAAAATGTAGACTATTAAAGTATTTAATACAAAAAGGATGTCTCATCACATGAATTTTTGTTTCAAATTAGGATTAGAGTTTAATTTTCATATAGTTAGTATAATAATTAGTTGACCGTACAAAATATTTTTACCCGGGAGATGATGGTGGAGTGACAATCACCGGGATAGGAATAAGGGGTGGTATATAGGGTTTATTCCGACTTGACTTTGATGGAAGGTAAACTTCATTTGCTTCGGATGGTTGTGGTGGAGATTGGGGCTCCTGCTCTTCTCTTAGGGATGATGGTGGAGTGACGATCACCGGGA
>NW_017727774.1:0-327 GCF_001865875.1 Lupinus angustifolius | reverse complement strand
GATGGTGGAGAGACGATCACTGGGATAGGAATGAGGGGTGGTTTATAGGGGTTCTTGCAACTTGACTTTGATGGAAGGTAAACGCCATTAGCTTCAGATGGTAAACTAAAGAATTTTATGGCCAATGCAAGACAAACAGAACGTGGGACAAGTAGAGACCCCATTTTCCCCAACTTCACTTGAGAGTGGGTTTTCATTATGCTCTTAACAATTCAAATGCTTTCTATTTTATAGTTTTCTTATTTACCGTTTAACATATACCAATCACCTTGGTAAATTTAGTTTTCACATGAGACTCACCCTGCTCGAAACATGCAAGGTTTCATA
>NW_017727773.1:0-1240 GCF_001865875.1 Lupinus angustifolius | reverse complement strand
AATTATCATGCATGAGAAATTACAACGGATTCATTTTATTATTTATTTCATCATTTATTATATATTGTTAAGAACTTTTTTTAATGAAAAAGTATCAGAAAAATAAACTAATTATGCTTTACCTAATTAGTTAATAATCATCATTAATTATTAACATATATTAATTAATTTATATTGACCTTAGTATTATAATTAAAAATTATGATTGTTGTTATATTACAATTATTATTTATACAAATTTTATCATAGATTTATTAATATAGTAATAACTATTAATAATAAACCTGGTAATAAGAAATTAATGAAAGAAGATGTTTAATTGCACCTCATTTCACATAAATGGAGGGCTATAGAGGCACCATAGTCGTGTAAGAATTGGTAAGGAAAAATCATGATGCAGTCGTAGAAAGAGAGCAAGTTGTCGATGGTAGGAGCAAAGGTGGTGATGCACGAAATTCAGCATGAGTCAGATGTTGGTGGTTGAAAGGTGTAGGTGATAAAAGGGGCATGTGAATGGCAAGGGAACACATTGAAAATCGCAAAAATGGGTGAGAAGCGTAGGGAGTATCGCAACCTTATTTTTAATGGATCATCTATAACATGACTTAGGAGGATGCAGAAATCAACTCAATCTTATTCCAAATGATTTAGGGTTGCTACTACATAATTTTGGGGTCAAAACGTATAAAACTATCTTTATGTCCAACTTGGAAAATACGGTCATAAAAGTAGAGATCTAAGTTTGGGAGCTCATTGTACATCGAACAACGTATTAGCACCCAAAAGACCCATATTTAAAAAGTATTTTCCCTAATCGCATGGACTAGTTTATACCCTGAATTTATGTATTAAATATTGAATTAGGGTGTATGACATTACTTTATATAGCTACCATGTGTCCTTAGACGCAATAGGATAATCAAGACTATATATTTTGTGGTTGAAAATTGGCTAATGAGTTGGTGTAATTTTAATTAAGTGACATTAGAAGATAATAAGTAAATTGTAGATCTCCTTCCCTAATTTGGGAGATGGTAGAAGCAATACCAATGAACAAGGCCGCTTCTCAACCCACATATAAAGAAAAGAGATTACACTAATTTCAATCTTTCATCCAATTCTCAATCTAATATTTTTTTTAATAATATTAATTTTGTGAAAGTGTTTAATTCTATAAAAATGTCTTATAATAAAAATGAGCTTGTTTTATGTTTTTCAATTCGTAGGTCTTTTTTTATCC
>NW_017727772.1:0-530 GCF_001865875.1 Lupinus angustifolius | reverse complement strand
TTAAGTTTCCCCCTTTCGTATTGTGGTATCCAACTCTAAATGTATTCTTTCAATTTATCGCTATGTGGAAGCTACAGAACATCGAAGAAGGACCGTAACTAGTGTCCTCTTTTATTTGTTCATTGTCCCTTTTCTTATAAATATATATAATGTTTTTTTATGATTTTTATGACTCAATTATGCTTGTAGTACATAGGTATACACCATATATAACTTAATATATGCACTGGTACAAAGAATGTAATCTTAATATAGTCATATTACAATTGAGATCTAAACATTCGTGCACTTAATTTTCAATCTCGATTGTCAAAATAAGAAATTTGGAATATTTTTTTATCTCCTTATTTTTAAAACTAAGGTGTTTTATGTGAAAAAAATTTCAAAAATGCCACAACCTTTTTCGTCTAAGGTGTTTTCTTGGATAAAATTTTGAAAATGGTATCTCTTTTTTTGTCGTTACTTTTAAATTAATTGACATATGTTCACAAGATTAAATAAATATTTTACAAAATAAAAACTATTTTTGA
>NW_017727771.1:0-1286 GCF_001865875.1 Lupinus angustifolius | reverse complement strand
TGCTAGACTAATAATGCTATTGAGTTTTGTTATTGGCAATTGTAATATTCTAAATTTTATGACAGCAACTTTATGTTTTTCATAGTGTATATGCTTATGCCTATTAATTTATTTTCTAATAATTACAAATTTCTATACTATTTATAGATATAGGAATTATTTCATTTTTTATTAATTACATTATAAGTTTAAAATCATCTTGTATGGGTAAAAAAAATCATTAAACAAACATTAAAGAATTGTTTGAAAGAATTAGTTAATTTTATATTTGTGTTAGAGACTCGGTAATCTTTAGTATGCACATATATAAATAAAAAATAAACAAAAATAAATCCATGTGTCAAAGGACTAAATAAATATGAGATGAGGTGGACCTAACCGTCAGAGTCGACTTCAACATCATATAACCACATTAAAAATTTTGCCACAAGACCTGTGTGCCTTAGAGTAATACTACCGATAAGGCTTAGAGTAATACTACCGGTCAGGAAAAACATTGCACTTTTGAGGTATACTTGATATTCATAAAAAAAATATCCAAAAATTAAAAGAGAAATGTTAACTAATATCCTAAAAATAGGAAGGATTTAAAAGTGAAAATAGTATATAATAAAATTAATGTCTAATCCGTCTTATATAAATCTTTTGAAGGTTTAGTTATGTTCTTCTTATATGGCTTTTTTAAAATTTTATACACATGAACTAATTTTGAATTCTAAAAATAACCCTATTTATTAATTGGAAAGATAAAATCATTAACTAAATGAAAGTAAATATAAATTGAAAACAACGTATTAGCACCCAAAACACCCATATTTAAACAGTACTTTTGCTAATTGCATGGACCAGTTTATACCCTTAATTTATGTATTAAATATTGAATTAGGGTGTATGACATGATTTTATATAGCTACAAAGTGTCTTATGTAACACCGTGAATTTTTTGCGTTTGTTTTATTAATTATTTATTTTAACAACGATTAATTTTAGAAATTAATCAATATTGACGTAGACTAAAATTTAGTTGAGTGTTAGTCTTGTTTTGTGATTTCCTATTTGGTGGTAAATTTTCATAATTTTTGTGAAGGAAAGTTTTGGAGCTGTTGTCGGGCCCAAAGTCGCCTGAATTCGGCCCAATAACTTGTCTTTGAGTTCTGTAAATCGGAATCGAATTCCGATTTCGCCATTGGTTTCAAAACATTATTTCGAGTGAGTATAGACATCAAGTTTGTCCAAAATGCATTTCTAAATATTTTTCACTCCAAATTCTGTGTTTCGAAGTTCTA
>NW_017727770.1:0-3402 GCF_001865875.1 Lupinus angustifolius | reverse complement strand
CAATGTATGTTACTTAAAGTGATGTCCCAAAAAATAAACGAATATAAAGACGATAAGTTTATGTTACATTATTTAAAAAAAAAATTACCCAATTTTGGGGATTATATTTATGGAGTAATTTTTGGGGCATTACATCTTAGATGCAATAGGATAGTCAAGACTATACCTTTCACGGTTGAAAATTGGCTAATGAGTTGGTTTAATTTTAATTAAGTGATATTAGAAGATAATAAGTAAATTGTAGATCTCCTTCCCTAATTCGGGATGGAGATGGTAGAGGCAATACTAATGAACAAGGCCGCTTCTCAACCCACATATAAATAAAAAAGATTACGCTGATTGCAATCATTCATCCAATTCTCAATCCAATATTTTTTATATAATAATATTAACTTTTGTGACAGTGTTTAATTCTAAAAAAATGTCCTATAATGAAAATGAGCTTGTTATATGCTTTTCAATTCGTAGGTATTTTTATATCCTCCTACTTTTTTCTATGTGAGTATTGGATGAAGCAAATGCAAACACTAAAAATTTGGTCTTTAAGTATTCATTACATTTATAACATTGTGATGAGTTGAACTCATAAGATCGTTATTGTTAGACTTTTGCAAACAAGCGAAACTCAAGAAATACAGATTGATTGAGTAATCAATGTAGTATGGGTTAAGCAAGTAAGTCTATTCAAATAGCATTTTAGACAAGCTAACTATATTACATATCTTCTTAGCAGTTTCCACATATATAAAACACATACAACTCGATTCCGATTGATAAGTTTTACTTAATATTGAAATCAAACTTGACATTCCAATAATAGATGCAAGACATGTTTCTTTATACAAGAGTGACGAGTTTGTTTGTTTATGTTTCCCCCTTTCCTGTTGTGGTATCCAACTCTAAATGTATTCTTTCAATTTATCGTTATGTGGAAGCTATAGAACATCGAAGATGGACCATAACTAGTGTGCTCTTTTATTTGTTCATTGTCTCCTTTCTTATAAATATGTATAATGTTTTTTTTATGATTTCTATGATTCAATTATATTAGTAGTACATAGTATACACCATATATAACTTAATATATGCACTCGTACTAAGATTGTAATATTAATATAGTCATACTACAATCGAGGTCTAAACATTCTTGCACTTAATTTTCAATCTCGATTGTCAAAATAAGAAATTTGGAATAGTTTTATATCTCCTTATTTTTTAAAACTAAGGTATTTTATGTGAAATTAATTTCAAAAATGCCACAACCTTTTTCGTCCTGGATCATTTATGCAACTAAGGTATTTTCTAGGATAATAATTTTGAAAATGTTATCTCTGTTTTTGTCTTTACTTTTAAATTAATTGACATATGTTCACAAGGTTAAATAAATATTTTAAAGAAGAAAAACTATTTTTGAATATGGAAATCATACATCTAAAATCTATATAAACTAGTTTTGGAAATGGAAATTATTTTATGTGATTCATCCGAAATTCAAAATTTACCAAATGCTTGTCAAGAAGATGCGCAACTTGCAAATAGATATCATGAAGATGCGCAACTTGTCAAAATTTACCAAATGCTTGTCAAGAAGATGCGCAAATAGATATCATGAAACAAGTTTTCATTTAATTAATCTTGGAATGTTTTTATAATGCGAACCTGTAGTGTAGTGTGATACTCTTATAGTATTCACTTGTCTCGATTTTATGCAATCGAGATTGCAGACTTATGTAGTTCTTGGTAGAAAATTGATTGATTGATTAAGTGTATTTTAATTGTTTAAAAAAAATAAATGATATATGAAGAATGTTTGAATGATGAGTTGTAGATGAGTTGTGGAAAAGAAGTGAGTGTTAGGTATGAGTGGCAGAATACACCTAGAAGGGGGGTTGAATAGGTGTGGTGGAGCTCAAGTTCCACTTTTTGGTTTTTACACACTTGCTGAAAAATGCTCAGATAATCGATTAACCAGTGGGCTTAATTGATTAACACATACCAAAAATAGAATGATCAAAACAACAACTTGCACAGTTATTAACCAACACACAAGAAAATATACAACATATATTTTTATGCAAGATTAACAAGAACATAACAAGGTATAAGCATGCAAAATAACAGCTTCCAACTCGAATTAAAACATCTTGAAATGCAAAAGAGAAAGGGATAGAAAAGATTGCGCAAGGATTTTATCCTAGTTCGTTTTGCTGTCCAATGCAAAACTACATCCAATCCTCTCCTCCGATCTGGGAGATTTTCCTTCTTCACTATAGAACACAATGTACTTACATACATGCTTCCAATGACAAGACTCGAACGCTACTTTCATGGAACCCAAAGAATTTCGTCACCCTTGGTTTGACCTTTCCCAAAACCGCCTCCAAGAAACCCTTTCTTACCGCGATTCGGCCCCAGCCAAGGTATCACTATTTATCCCAAGACCTCCAAGTCTTTGTGTGAAGAACACCGTTCCTAACCGCAGCTAGGATTTTCCTAACCCTTGAATTAACAATCCTTAATACTCGGATATTACAATAAAGATCAAAGACTAAAACCTAAGCAAGAACTCACAAGACTTCCTAGTCTAATATGAATATATATGCATGAGGATTCTGAAAATATGCAATTATAAAAAACTATCTGATTTTCTTTCCAAGAAACACAAGAATGATGCAAGAAAGCTTTTCAAAAAACATGCAATATGAATGTGAAAACTAAAGCCTTAGCATGATCTAGTCTTTCTCCTAATGCAACCCTCTCTAATAGTTGCTAACAATGATGATCAATTCTCTTTTCTCTATGTTTTTCACTCTTAGCCATTTCTGCAATTTGCCAGAATTTATACAGAACAAATTTTGCCTCTAAAAAACAGTTTTTTCAGTTATGCAGTTGAAACAGCAGAAAACATACACGTTAATCGATTAAGTCATGGGGTTAATTGATTAAACACTGTAACATGATTAAAACAGAAAACAGTTGAGTTAATCGATTAAGTCACTACGTTAATCGATTAACCAGCATGTTAAAACACATGATTCAAAAGGCAAACTACTCATATGTTATGCTTAACTCCTATACATGTTTTAGCAATTATATTATGCCTAATATCCACATATAACATATATGATTAATGCATGAACATACAATTAACTAGATGATATCTCACTTTAGTGGATTAGTTACTTTATTAAGTCTTGTGAGACTCACACCTAGGTTTACCTAACCTAGACTCAATATCTATGCCAAACATCTTAGACTTATAAAAAGATAATAAAGAATTATAACCTGAGTCTAATAAGTTACCACTTGAGCCCTAGACATGTTGAATGTTGAGTCATCTTCAGGCATTAATTAACTCCTTGTCTTCATCAAAACATTGGCAAAAGATTGCTAATGCAATCC
>NW_017727769.1:0-780 GCF_001865875.1 Lupinus angustifolius | reverse complement strand
CAAAAATATATATTTTGCAAGTTTTGTTTATTATAGAAAAGATTTTTTATTTTCTTATAAAACAATGGAACTAAATTGATTTTGAGATTTAATCGATTGAAAAGAAACGGCGTAGCCCAACCTTTCGAAGATGATGTGAGAAGAAAGAGGCCTCCAAGGCGACATTCTCTCCATCTTTGATTAAATCTCAAAATTATTTTATATTTAAAAAAGTATTTGTTGTATGTTTATAAAAATGTTCAAAAAATTTATTAGTCACTTCCTATTATTTATAGAAGAGAATTTTTATAAGTTATCGAAAAGACTTGGTCGTTATTGATTTAAAATGTTTAAAGTGTATGATTGTTTCAGTCCAATGAAATTAATAGTTTAGGAATGGTGTTGGTGGCAAACCTTCTTCCCATTCTCAGAGAAGTAAACCATAACCTTACTATAAAAATTCCATAATTAATTTGGTAATAAATAAAAATAAATTATTATTTTTATTAAGCAAATGTTAATGTAATTTGGGATAAGATATATGATCTTTATTCAAGAGGTAGTATAAAACGTACTTGATTAACATTCATTTCAATTCAACTTGCCAATATAAATAATTAATTGAAACAAAATAAATGAATAAATATATTTAATTGAGTAAATAAAATTAAATATAAAAAAAGAAAGGAAAGAGGTTAATTTGGAGGGGTTTCACGGTACCCCCTCCATTTAATAAAAAACGAGGAATTGAAAAGGGGATTAATCCCAGGAGGTGAAAACCCTCATCCTCATCTTCTCTCA
>NW_017727768.1:403056-434863 GCF_001865875.1 Lupinus angustifolius | reverse complement strand
CATGCATCATACTTTTACAAATCATGTAGGAGATTCATATCATATGAAAATATCTTTTTTTACAGAAAACCCTTAATCGATTAAGGTTTAGTTAATCGATTAAGCTATGAAAAATTGGGAACTCGTTAATCGATTAAGTTAAGGGTTAATCGATTAATGGTAGTTGTGGTTTCTGAAATTTTGATTTTTAAAAATTCGTTAATCAATTCAAGAAATTGTTAATTAATTAAATATACTAGAAAATTGAACTGTATATTAAACCAAATTTTCCCATTTGGATCATAGATTGAGAATCATATTTCGAAAATCAAATTGTTTCTTACACTTTCACATCAAAAAACAAATTTATGTGGTGCTTTAGAAAGGGAGAGAAAAGAGAGAAAAGAAAAAACATCATGAGTCTCTAGAGAAGATTTCAAGAATTGCATTGTGAAATCTTTTACAAAGAAACCTTGCATCTCACATTTTATATTTTGATTTTGTGAGACTTGTAGAAAAGTTCTTAGATTCTAGAAGGGTGTATATTCATCACATTGAGGTACAATTACTCGTTTTGTATACATTTAGACATTAGTATCAACATTTCTCTTAGGTGTGTGATATCACCAAGTATAAGAGAAAAGGTTGGGAAAACCCTGGTTAGAAGTGGCTAGGTGCCATTAGAAGCTAGGTTCACAATATAATAGTCTTGGTAGGAAAGCTAGAAGTGGTTGTGCCATCCATCAGAAGTGGTGAGGAGCCATCTAAAGTGGATGAAGGTAAACCATTAAAAGCTTGAAGTCCAAAATTGTCATGATGGAAGTGTGTTTGTAAAACATTGATTTTCATAGTGAAGAATGGGAGGATTGGATGTAGTTTGCATGTGGAAAAGTAAACGAACCAGGATAAAAGTTATTGTATCATTCTTCTTATCCCTTAACTCTTTACGTTTTCGCATTGTTTGATTTACTTAACTTGGCATTCTTATCATTTTGTGTTACGTGCATATATGTTCTATGCATTAATGTGTGTTATCATATGTAAGAGTACATGAAAGTTTTTTTGAATCTTGGTAATCTTGGCGATTAAAGAAAACTATTTTCAAGAAACAAGAACTCGTTAATTGATTAAGTTCAACATTAATTGATTATATGCAAAAGCTGTAAATCGATTAAAGCATAAGTTAATCGATTAAACAATGAATAAAATTGTAGAATCTTTTTGTTAATCGAACAACAGTAATCGTATACTGAACCACCTATTCACCTCCCTCTAGGTGAAGTTTAGATCCCTTGTGTTCCAACAAGAAGAGCTCACCCTCCTCAACATAGTCGCTAATATTCATATAGGACAGGTCCTTAACCGGGTGTACTAGACGGTCCTGCCCCTTGGCATTGTCCCATGAGGCTTTCGTTGCCACCCTAACAAAGGCAATCAAGTCAGCCTTATGAGCCTCCAAGGCCTCCTTCTCTCCGGCCATAGCCATCTTTTCACCTTCTAGAACTTCCACCCATGCTTTCACAACATGAAGTTCCCCTTAAAGTGTGGCAATCTCTCCCGAACTGTGTACCACACAGTTTTCAACCTTCGTGCCTCTACTCTAGGATGCCTTCATTTTATTGGCCAGCCGACTGTTCTCCCATTCCATATCCTCAACTTGGGCAGTCATCACCTGTAGTACCTTTTGGGCGGCAACGAAGACTCTTTTGGCATCATCATATCGTAGATAGAGACCAAACACTTTCCCTCTGACTGCCAATACTTGGGTTTCCAAACTGCTTCAACTCAACATCATGAGCATCTCACTTACCCTGCAGCATGTTGGTCTTGAAGGGCTTTCACCGCAACATTGTCATCCCAATCAACCAAGACCCCTTCAGCCTCAAAATACTTCGCCATATAGGTAGACAACATGGATGATATTCGTATATGCTTCAATAGATCTCATAGGGAAACCCCATCTAGCACCTCCATTATCCCTAAGGTGAGTAGGTTATGGTCCACCATGTGGGGAACCCCGTACTTGGAAAAGGGTCGGCTGGAAGAACGAGATTTGGAAGACTTCCCATTCCCTTGCCTATGACGTTCAGCTGTTGGTGGAGCATGAGGAAGGGAAGCGAGGATGTTGGCAGGAGCGACCATGATTGGAGGAAGAGCAACCTCACATTGGTTTTTAGAAGGAAGAGGTGGAAGAGGAAGTCTGTAAGCATGATAAGAAGAGGAAGGTGTCTTGCTCATTTGACAAGACGAGGATGCTGGGGAGCCCCTTCTTGGATTCTTCAGGGTCGGAGTCCCATCCTCGGCCTTCATGGTCACATCGCTCAACATCCAATGGAGGTTCTTAGATCTGCTCATCTCGGTTGCCAAAATCAAATCAAAACACATCAGAAAATTGGGCAACAATATTTAAATTAAAACAAGTAAAAGAAGTAACATGGAAGACACATGCCCACGATCACGACAAAGGTCGTATCCCCTCATACAAGGAAGAGCATGGCAACACAACACCTATCTCTTTCCATTTCTTGATCTCATCAACCATCGCCAATTATTTAGTAGTGAGTTTGGTCTCCTTGAAGTCGCATGATTGGTGATGTCTGTGAAGATTGGCTCCACTCCAAGCAAAGGGGAATCACCATTCCCCGGCCGGAGTGTACATCCACCACTTATCGTTTCTAACACTTCCACTCAAGAACCCCTTCTTCCAATGTTTAACGAAGGATTTAAAGGGAGTGAACAGAGCTCGCCCATTCTTTGACTGGAGGCATGTCCATCCTGGACGATCGTCTTTCTCTTCATCATGATTGATGCTATGAGTAGAGATGGTAAAACATCTTTCGCAACCGGTTTTGCATTTGCCCGCAAAATTTATGTCGGCGCGAGCATGCCCATATTGTTTTAACAGACAAAAATTGCATGGCCTACCCATTTTAAAACGAGCTAACGGACATGTAGATGACCCGCGGGCATTGGTAAATAATAAAAAATTAAAAAACTCATATAATAAAATAAAAATTAAAGAAAGTAGTTAAAGAGAATGTTTTGATATTTTATATGAAATTAAACAAATCATATCACATCATAGTTTTTTTAGGCATTAAATCACATCATATCATGATTTATTTGAATTATTTCTTATTTTTTCTCTTGCATCATGCATGTGGGCCAATCATGTTGCCAATAGAAATGCATGGCGGGAAAACATGCTGGGCTAAACGTGCAAATTGACAAAATTTCTAGGCTATGCGGGTGGTCTAGTGGGCTTTGCCCATTTTTCCATCTACAATTCTAAGTGACCTGAAACATCCAAAAGAATAGATGGACAGTGCAAGGGAAGCTCCTGACTTGGCAGAAGATGGTGAATGCCTAGATAAACCCCCTGACTTGGAGGTGACTTAGGACAACAGTGGACCATCCATCCAAATGAAAACGAAGACCAATTTTTTTGGGAATACACCTCGTACATATAGGATCTCTGAGGATCCCTATTCTCCATCATCGGGTCAAGACAGACCCGCTCATCCCTCTAGTGAAGGTCCCTATTAGCCAACAACCCAACCTCTGCCCAGAATAGAGGTGAACCTTCATTGTCAACGGTGTCGAGAAGACAAAGCAGAGAGGGAAGGTGGAGGTATGGACAAGACCTCGATACTATCACTAGACTCTTCCCTAGAAAAGAACACCATCATAATGCGTAGAAGGGAAGAAGAAAGTCACATAGAAATTTGAAGAAAAAGGCTCGAATGTGTGCGGGAGTAGATGGATTCTAGCAACACCACAACTCTTGAATGAAGTGAAAGGTGGATAAATGAAGGAGAAGACCTTCCTATTTATAGGAATGGATGAGAGGGCCTTCCTCACGGTCCAACCCCATGCACACATCTTGACCATCAAAAAACACTTGAATGCTCATCCAACTATGGACACACAGATCCGTGCGATAGGAGGCCAAGATGCTGGCTGAAATCCCTCTTGGCCATCTAAAAAACACTCAAGTAGGATTTAACAGCGACCTGGGAATCAAAGCCAAATGACTGCTGACACGCCGAAAAGACGTTTGGCCAGACCACATGCCATTAATGCGCCCCCATTCTACAGACGGTACAACATTCAAAGTACTCCAAACCAACCATGTGCCCCAAGATCGGAGACCCTCATGATGACCTCGCATGAGAAGCCCAGAACATTAAATATCGCGGAAGGCCAACAAATTTCTGGATTTGACATACATGTTTCATTCCCTTCCTTGACCACCCAAACCTTAACTAGATCCACAACTAGAAACATTCAAGCCTACTAGCACGCCTGATTTCTGACCATACTAATAGAGTGGAGGCAACTATTCCATCTTGGCCAAACGATACTCACCTTGCCCAAGCTAAGCCTCTCAAAGTCGAACAAAGGTCAGACATCCCGCAAGACCTTATGATATGATCTGGTCAGCTGGACAATCCAGAGAAGTAAGTCATTGACGAGACACAAACCTAAGGACCAGTTTTGTACCACACCTCTGCCACCCACCTGTCACCCCACCAATACAGGACTGCCATGTTGCCTATAACACAGACATCTGCCACATGTCGCATGCCACCTACATTTCTCACCTAACTTCCTACTATACGGCAAGGACATGCCTAGAATATGACTACTGAACCTACTACATGCTATAAGTCAACTATACGTAGAGTACGGCCTTGTCAGGCCTGCTTGACATTGATAAAAGCAGACCCCTTCTTGTCCAAGGCAGGCCGACAAGCCTAAACGGTCTGTCATGCCAACATAATCTGTTAGGGAATATTTCAGGCATCTTTCCACTATAAATAGGGGAGTCACCCCATAAGGAAGTATCATTGTTCTCTGTCTTGAACTCTCACTATTGCATTCTATTATCTAACCTCTCACCTCATTCACATACAGACTGGAATCTCAAAGTCCCTTTTCAGGTACCCCATCGATGTCTCCAAGTTCAGTTCAGGCATATTCATAAAGACTTCTTGCCCGAATAGTAGCCCAACTTATCCACTCACCACCATACTGAAGAACAAATTTGAAGAAGTTAACATTTACAAAATATTTATTTTGTCTTCATATATTATTGCAAAACATTTTATCTACTCTTAACAACTTAAAACATTTATCTTACTTTGATTGTTTGAAATTTGTTTTTATTAGAAAAATGAGCTTTTTTTTTAATTAGTTAACAAATAGAATTTTGGTGTTATGAATCAAAACACACAGATTATGGAAGTATTGTGGAAAAAGACTCAACTACGCTGTATGATGGATAAATTTGTGAAGAGGTTTTGCTCAATTAAATAGGATTCAAGGGTAGAGTGTTACAATACTTATCATTTTTATGGGAAATAGTCTATCCCAAATACACTGTTAATAAAAAACTAATTATTGATGTTATTCTGTTTTGTAGATGATGTCATGGAGTGATCGATGTGGACATGGTTTTGAGTAATCTTAGGACTAAATCATTGGATTCTTTGGAAAATGATAAAATAGCCTTTTTAATCTTATGAAACCAACGTGTTACACAAAAAGGCACATGACAAAGAATAAATAAATTAATAAATTATGGAATTTTCCTTTTCTATAAGATATAGTTATACACCATAAACTTATTATTTAACATACTCACAATCACTATGAGGCCACAATTAAACTATAATAACCTTTTAACAAAATTTTGTTTTAAAATACTTTCCCTCACGTTTTCTTTATTATTTTGTGAAATTTATAATAGATTCATTATATTATATCAATATATTTTATATCTAGTGTATTCTGTATGAAATCTAAAAGATAACTTTGTTATTAAAGATAATATCATGAATGTACTATTATTTTTTGACCACCAAATAATGTTATTTAATTTTCTTAAGTAATAGATCATGCATGAGTCACATTAAACTAATCTTATCTACAAGGTAGAAACCCATAGAAAACAGATTTTATTAATATAAAACATTAGCAATTAGGGGTATATTGGTAACATAGCAAAAGAATCAACCAAACATATAAAAACTGAAGTGAAAACAGGGGTCTCAAGACGTTGGAATTGAGATGAAACCTTCAAACTCCCGTCAGAGTTAATTTGATCGACTTTCTCACAATTCTATAAATATTCCAACAACTGCATTGTTTACGAAAATCAATTTGTACATTGTTTATGAAAACTATTAATTAATTGAAGATGTCAAAGAGAAACGTTGCTGCTCTTGAAAGGTCAAGCTTGGTTTCACTAGATCAAAAATTGGCCTTAGCCAAGATTTGTTCTCATGGTAACCTTTTCTTTAACTTTTTTTACTAAACTTATTTCTCTCTTAACTAAATTACACGAACACTCTAATTATAGATAATTTTTCATGGGGATTAGAGAAATTGTTACCACACTTAACGCTAAAGGTTGAAAAAATATCTATTTATAAATTTCAAATCTTGACCAGTCTTAAAATTTTAATTATCTTCTCTTTATTATCATGTTTACTGAATAAATTTAAAGTGGAACTATGAAATTTACTAAACTCATTATATGATTTATTTATAAAAATAACCATATTAATAAAAGAAAAGAAAAAATATTTAATTAATTTTATAATGGACCCCTTATCATCGTGGCCTTGGGCTTTCACACTTGCAGCATCTATCCAGGACTGGCCCATCTCTACTGGAGGAGGAGTGTATTATTTTAAACAAAAAGAGATGATAAGTGTAATTAAGTTAAACTCAAATAAGCGATAAATATAATTAAGCTAAAATTTAAGGAGTGATTAGTATAATTAAGTTAAATTCCAAGGATTGTTGGTATAATTTATTCTTAATTATTAATTAATTATAAATTAGTTAGGATAAAATGTTCATTAGTTAAATTTCATATAAAATTTGATATGAAAATACTTTTTTTGTGTGTATTTAAACAATAGTTCCTTAAAATTATTAATATATTTTATAACGAACTATAAATAATGAAGATACATTGATCATTGTGATATCTTCCCTATGACCATTGTCATTAGAATATATATTTGTTTGTAAAATAAATTACCAATCGTAAGTATTCAGAAACTCAAACTCATGGTCAATCTCAATTTACTTTATATTATTTCAAACATTTAAATTAATTGTTACTAATGATATAAAGCTAGATCCAAATATAATTTAAATGAATCAACCTTGCATGCATCATCATTTTGTTATCATTATTTGACTTATTGAAGATGACTAAAGATATGGTAGATAACCGGAGATCAGATAAAAAATTACATTTTATATAAAAATCTGATAATATTGTAAATATGTTGGAATTGTCTATTCTTATATTAAAATGTCATTACTAAGAAACAATAAAACATTTGAACTTTTCTTTTTGTTTAGAATATTGTAATCATCTCCCTTGTAGGGTTAATCAGTATAATGTACGTATAACAATGATTTATGTAGATCTAGAAAAAATGAGAAGTGCGTAATGTAATTTCACTAAAACTCAGAGCATGTTAATATAACTTGTGTGTTTGGGTGGCAAATGACTCATTTGAAAGGATTTGAATTTGGATCCTAGCGGATAGATGCAAAGTCATCCACCAATCCATTTAAATCATATTTTAAATTATTCAATCCATCTATATCCAAACTTAATGGATTATTTTAATCCATTCAAACTATCTATGACTCTATTTTCATGGATTTTTGATAGATATCAGTCCATTTGATTTTTTAATTAAAACTAAAAACAGTTTTGATTATAATAATTCTTTTAAAAATCACTATTTCAATAAAATAATTTTTTTACAAATTTTTTTATTTTTTTTAAAGTGATTTTTTGAACTTTAATTTTTTTTTACAATATCCTACAAGCATGCAATATTTAAGTTTCTATATGTAAAGTTTTTAACAAATATTTATATACAAAATGATAAAAATTTAATATTAGCTACATCTACATGTCTAATAATGATCTCAATTTAATAAAAATTCAAAGTAAGAGTCATAAGAAAGTGAGAGTTTAGATTATCAATGAAATTGAAAAGCAAATAACATCATATTTAATGTTTGTTTTTTATGGATGGATTGAATATTCATCCAAATGAATATATTCATTGATATTTATTCATTGGATATTTATGGATGGATTTAAATCCATCCATTATTGGATGATATTCATTTAAATCCAATATCTCTAATGTGTTCATTTAATTTTCTTGGGTTTGAATGAATTTAATTTTTTTGGATTTGGATAGATATTATCCACCATCCATCCAAATCTAAGAAAATCAAGTTCATATAAATCCATTTATTAGAGCTAATGAATTTAAATAGATATATTCAAATGAATATCTTTAGTGATGAGTGGATTTCAATCCATATATCATTTTCAACGAATTTCCATGAATATATTCATTTGAATGAATATCTAATCCAACCAAAAAACAAACATTCAAAAAATAGGGATATTTATTTTTCAATTTCATTGATTATCTCAACCTCAACTCTCACTTTCTTGTAGTGTTTCTCACACTCACTTTAATTTTTTTTATCAAATTGAGATTAATTATAAGAATATAGATGTAGTTAATATTAAAATTTTGTTCTTAAGTATATAACATATGTGAATATCTTATAAATACTATACCCATAGAAATCTTAATCGTCACATACTTGTATAATATTGCAAAAATTATTTTTTAAAGTTAAAAAAATCACTTTCTAAAAAAAATAAAAATACTTTTTCAAAATGTGATTTTATAGAATGATTTATTGAAATAGTGATTTTTAAAAGAATTATTATCTTCAAAAGTGTATTTAGTTTTAATTGAAAAAACAAATGAATGAGATATTCATCTATCCAAATTCGTGAAAAATGAATTATGGATGAATTTAAATTCATCCATTAAATTTGGATATGAATCAGTTGAATAATATAAAATATAATTTAAACGAATTTATATAGAGTAATGGATGAGTTTGCATTCATCCATTAATATCTCAATCCATCCATTTACTACTCAAACATGTGACCATAAATCAGGTGTCAAAATTGTAGTATTTGATGGTCAGTTTTGAAATTTTCCTAATATTTAAAAATAATTATTTTAATTTACTTTCTCTCTTTTCATTTTTGTGTTGTAATCATAGAGGGTGTGTTAGCGGGAGCTAGGGCAGCTATAGTTGCCAGTATTGCTTCTGCCATTCCAACTGTAAGTATTCCTTCAACCTATTGAATGTATTTCATTTACTCAAATTTGTTTAATAACCCTTCCCCACATAAGCTTAGATTTAGTATTTACATGAGATAATTATGATTTTGGATGTAATATGTATATATTGTGATCATAAAAATTTATACACCGTCGTGAAAACTTTTACCACATTATTTTCTCCATCGTTTTTATGGTATTATGAGTATCCACGTACCGTATGAGTAAGGAACTAATCTCTTTTGAGGTATTTGATTGTCCTTCCCAACAAGTGTCACTTATACGAATCTAATCATTAACCTTTCTTCTAATATAAAAGGTTAGAATATAGTGAGACCTTAATCACACAACAAGACGAATGTATGGTTGATGAATTAAATTATGCTTCATATGCAGATGGCTAGTGTGAGGGTGCTTCCTTGGGCACGAGCCAATCTAAATCACACTGCTCAAGCTCTCATAATTTCCACAGGTTTGCATATTTTTACCTATTGCCACTATGATATTACAATTATTATCATCTTTATTTAGTTTCTTGTAGAAAGTTATGTATAACAGTATCTTTCATCTAAAAAAGTTATTTATGATAATAATAGTAAAAAAAATTATTTATTTTTATTTGGTTAAACTTTTTATTAAAGATCAGAAGTTATACAAAATCTAAAAATGTATTTTTTCTTTATGAAATCCTATATTTTCTAGCTTTTGTAAAGTACAAGATTTACATATAATTGCTTTAAATTACTTTTTTTTTTAAATTACCTGTGGCTTGACAACCGTAGTTAGTCAGGGATGGATCTTCTTGGAGACAAGTGGGGGCAACTCCCCCCTGAATTTTTTACTTCAAATTTTTTTAAATGTTTTTTATACTTTTTTAAACTGCAAATTGTATAATTATTCTAAGAATTATAGATAATAGATAAAATTATTTTATATATGTAAATGTTGATATTTCTTATAATATTATTACTTTGTTTAATTTCATAATGATTTTATGCTTATAAAATATATTATAGAATAAATATTATCTTTGTCAAATTTACAGCAAAAGTCTTAAGATTCTATGGATTTTTATAAAACATTTAACATTGAAAACATATGTATTTTTTGTGAAAAAATTCTACCAAATGAATTTCAATGTGAGTAAGAAGCGAATTACTTGATATGTTTATTTCAACGTTTTATTTTTGATGTTGTTAGCCATTCATTTTTGAAAAAAATAAAAACTCTCAACCATCTTTGAATTAATTTGAACATTGACGATACGAGAAAAGTAAATATATATTATTTGTTTGATCAAGTTATTCTCTAATCTTAACTATTGTGGTTTAGCTACTAGAGGAAAATCATTTTCAGCAACGAAGACAACAAATTAAAACAAAACTATGTAGTAAAATATAAAATGAATTTCTTGTAGACAACATGGTGATTTATATTATAAAATAAATAGTTGAAAATTTTATCTTTAATTTAATCATTGATGAGTCGAAGTCTTTAACGAAGAGCAACGCTTTAAATTAATGTATATTTTTATTTAACATCTTTAATTGTTAATTATTCTTATTTAGAATTGAAATGTTATTTTGAAAATTTTAAACAATTATCTATATTTTTTGTTACTCAATTAATCTTATATTTTTGCCCCTTCTAAACATTTCTTCAAGATCCGCCACTAACTGTAATTTAATTGCAGTGACAGTAGCATCATATTTTGTAGTCGCTGACAAGACTGTTTTAGCCACTGCAAGAAAGAACTCATTCAAGCAACCCTCCAAATTAGAAACTTGAATTAAATTCATAATATGTGCTTTGGGTTTGATTTTACTACATTAGAGTATTATATTGTAGTACTTATATAGTTAAGAACCCATCCAATTAGACACAATATAAATAGATATTGATGATGGGGTTTCACATCTCTACAATAAAAGCAAATCTATGTACAAATTAAAAATATGAAGACAAATGATCATTTGTGTTGCCCAGTGTTAGCGAATTAATCCTAGGTTATTGTTGGCAGGCAACACATTCTCTCATATGAGTATAATGTTAATTGTGCAAGATCTACTTCATTGGTAGAGGTGTAAGTGGTTTCGGTTTAAACGGTGAAATTGGTTGAACTGAACTAAACCACAAAACGCATTTCACGTTTTTTTATTTGAAACTATTTAAGTTCGATCCGGTTCATGGTTTTGGAAATTTAGGAACTGTTAAAACTAAAGCGCATATTAAAAAATATTTTTTTTATTTTTACATTTGGATTGCTAGTATTTAAGGTTAGGATATAAGATAAAATTAAAAATTTAGGATTATCAACACCTATAGGCTATATAGCAAAGAAAAAGGGAACCATGAAAGAAAAGAGGGAAAATAGAGAAAAGAAAGAGGAAGTGATAAATTGAGCGTAACAGGTGTTCAGTACATGAACTAGAAAAGAAAGAAAAGAATAGAAAGAAAAGAGAGAAAATAAGAGAGAAAATATAAGAGAAAGAGAAGGCTCACCAACTAATTAGCAGTTCGGTTTGGTTTCAACAAAAACTTTATAGTTAATCGGTGTGAATTGAACCATGTCTTTGTGTTTTGGTCACTAAATTGCACTAAATATCGAATCGAACTGAACTTTTATACTCCTACCCGTTGACACACGTCTAGGAGATGAATGTTGGATAATAAGTGTTAGGTATCAATGGCGGAATACACCTAGAAGGGGGGGTTGAATAGGTGTGGCGGAGCTCAAGTTCCACTTTTTAGGTTTTTACACACTTGCCGAAAAATGCCTAGTTAATCAATTAAGCACTGTTCATAATCGATTAACCAGTAACAGAACCAGAATGATCAGAACAACAACTTGCAAGTTATTAACAAACATACAAACATATATACAACAGATACTTTTGTGCAAGATTAACAAGATCATAGCAAGGAAGAAGTATGAAAAATATTAGCTCCAAACACGCATTAAAAGATCTTGAAATATAAAAGAGAAAAGGATAGAAAAGATTGCGCAGGGATTTTATCCTGGTTCGTTTTGCTGTCCACTGCAAAACTACATTCAGTCCCCCCTCTGATTTGGGAGATTTTCCTTCTTCACTATAAACATAATGTACGTTACATACACGCTTCCAAATACAAAACTTGAAAGCTCCCTTAAGAACTTCGTCACCCTTGGTTTGACCTTTCCCAAAACCGCCTCCCAAGAAAACCTTTCTTATCGCGATTCGGCCCCAGCCAAGGTATCGCTCTTTATCCCAAGACCTCCAAGTCTTTGTGTGAAGAACACCTTACCTAACCGCAACTAGAATTTTCCCAATCCTTGAATAACAATGCTTTGAGTTATGAATGATTACTTAATACTCGAATATTACAATAAAAATCAAAGCCTAAAACCTAAGCAAGAACTCACAAGACGTCCTAGTCTAATATGAATGTTCATGCATGAGGTTTATGAAAATATGCAATCAAAACAAACTATCTCTTTTTCTTTCAAGAAAACACAAGAAAGATGCAAGAAAGATTCTCAAAGAAACACGCAAGATGAATGTGAAACTTAAAGCCTTAGCATGATCTAATCTTTCTCCTAATTCAACACTCTCTAATAGATTCTAACAATGCTGATCTATATATATTCTCTTGTGTTTTTCACTCTTCTTTTTCCTTCTTTCTCTTCATAGCCGTTTTTGCAATTAGCTAGTATTTATACAAAACAAAATTTGGCTCTCAAAAATGGTTTTTCAGTTATGCTGTTGAAACAGCAGAAAAACATACACGTTAATCGATTATGGGGTTAATCGATTAACCAATGTATTTTTAATACATGATTAAATGGTAAACTACATATAGGTTATATGCTCTTGCAATATATGATTTCCAAAATATAATACCTTTAATGCACAAAATCAATGTATAAAATGTATGAACCTAATTATCATATATTTCTAGATGATGTCTCATTTTAGTGGATTAATTACTTTATTAAGTCTTGTGAGACTCACACCTAGGTTTACCTAACCTAGACTCAATATCTATGACAAGCATCTTAGACTTCTAAAAGATAGTAAAGAATTATGACCTAAGTCTAATAAGACACCACTTAAACCTTCGACATGTTGATTGTTGAGCCATCTTCAAGCTTTAACTAATTCATTGTATTCATCAAAACATAGGCAAACGTTGCTAATGCAATCTTTGACGCTTTGCACTCTCAATAAGGCCCTACTGCATATCAAAAGAGGGGTGAACTGGTGTGCAATTATGTTGCGAGCGACTTCAATTAATATTTTTCAATTTTATTCAACCTTAATTGATTACTAATCATTTAAATAGAGCATTAAGTTTCTGGAAACTCATAATAAATTAACATGCAATTAATGATCAATTAGCTAGGTCACATTATTTACCGGATAATTGATTAGTAATCAATTATAACATAAACCATAAAATACAATTATCTTCGATAATGAATTTTCTTCTTCAAGAATGCTAATCAATTAGAAAATCAGAATTTATATTTATCATATATAAATTAATTGATTTAGAAGTATAAATGCCCAATTTAAAGAATAAACAGATAAAATATTTAATATCGAATATTTTATACTGATCTCATAAAAAATGACGCTACATCTAGTCCCTCAGTTGGTTTGAGGAATTTCACTAATAGAGATATTGTTTCATGCAAACAAATCAACAAAGACACCATTGTCTTTCTTCACAAGTTTGGCCGAAGTTGATTTTCCACAACCTCTTAGTTTCTATGTGTTCTACAACAATCTCATTCTCCTAGATATAGGATCCCTCACCCCTATTCTATCTACTTTCATTCTTTTAGAAAAAAATAACACTGAATTTTTTTGTTTGATAAACACCTTTTGTGTAAATAAAAACAATAATTTAGTTCGAAAAGATCTCACTTTAATCTTTAATCAACTTGTTAAACTAAGGTCGATAGAATATGATGATTAGAGAAGATAAGAAAATGCCTTTTGAGGAGAATTAATAATTTAGATCTCACTCTAATCTTTAATCCGTGAAAGAATAAAGTTGTGTCAATATTTTCTTTTTCAAAGCCTTTAACTAAAAGAAGTTTACGTAGTTTATCGTACCAAGCCCTTGGAGCTTTTTTTAATCCATTGAGTTTGGAAAAGATGGTTTGGAATTTGGAAGTTTTCAAAAGGTTTATTTCCATAGACCTCATCTTCTGTGAAATCATTGAAGAAAACACTCTTAACATCCATTTGATATAACATGAAATTCATGCATGAATCAAAAGCTAAAAATATTTCAATTGTCTCTAAACTAACAACGAGTGTATAAATTTTATCATAATCTATGTCTTCTTCTTGGTTATAACTTAGCCTCTTTTCTTATAACAAAGACTGATTCATCTAAATTTTTTTCTAAAAACCTATTTAGTACCTATAGTAGGGAGATATGTAGGCTTAGGGATCAAGTCTCACACTTCATTATTAGTAAATTGGTTTAACTCTTCTTGCATAGATAAGATCCAATGGTCGTCCATGAGTGCCTCAACTATATCCTTCAGTTCTAATTGAGAAACTAAGACAAAAAACTTTCCAATATTTTGTATAGAGTTTTGAGTTACTAGACCTTTATTTATGTCATCAATGATGTTGTTGATAGGGTGTTTTTTCATTTTTTCCATGCCTTTGGCAAAACATCATGAACTTCTTGTCTTTATGAAATATAATTTTTTTTCATCCATTTCAATTTCCTACTCCTTTTGATAGTTTCTTCCAACAATTTCTACAACATCATCAATAATTCCTTTCTTTTCATTTTGGTTATTAGATTCATAAAATGCAACATGAATGAATTCTTCTATAATTATAGTTATCGTATAATAGTCTCTATATGCTTTGTAGTGATGAATACCCTAGAAAAATGTATTCATCCAATTTTGCATCAAACTTCATTAAAATCTCTTCTCCATTATTTAACACAAAACACTTACAACCAAATGCATGAAAGAATGCAACGTTGGGTTTTCTACCCTTGTATATCTCATTTTGATTTTTCTTCACATGGCTAGTAGTGTTAACCTCATTGGCCCAAAAATAGTGAGGTAGTTTGGATTCATTTAGCATGTTCTTGGATAATTCTTCTAGTGGTCCATTTTTTCTTTCTACAATTCTATTTTGTTGAGGAGTTGTAGATGTGAAAAGGTAATGTGTTATGCTATGCTCTTAAAAAATTATGTAAAATCACCATCATGATTATTCCTTATGGATGCAATGCTAAGGTTCTTTTCATCTTGGATAATCTTAGCATGCCTTTTGAATTATTTGCATGCATGACTTTTTGACACATAAACAATGTTCAAGTAAATCTAGAGAAATCATAAAAAATAATCAAAACATAGAAATTACTATGCCTTGATTATTGTTGATGATCAAAATATGCTAGAGTCCTACAAACTTGATTTCATTATGCATGTTGCTTTTAATCACACAAGCATTGGAGTAAAAAATTACTTTATTTCCTTTCTCACAAAGTTGGATAATGCTTAAAAGATTATGTTCTAAACCTTCATCAGAAAGAATATTTTCAATTAGGGTGTGGGAAGCATTACCAATTTTTTTCACTCCAACTATTTAACCATTGTTTTTGTCTCCATACGTAACATGTTTTTTCTTGGAGAGACAAAACAAAAAACTCACCTTTGTCGTCGCTCATATGCCTTGATCACCCACTATCATTTGGAAACATATAGATAGATTACTTTGTGTTCATTAAATTTAATCTTTGTCATCTCCCATGATAATAAAATCATCTACATATATTAGAACTATTGCCAATTTGCAATTTTGTTTCTTTACAAATAAGCTTGAAAATGTTGATGCCACTACATACATACTTTGTACTAGAAATTCTGCAATCTTCCCATAAGTGTGATGAGCTATATTCTTTCTCCAAGATTCTCATAAGTTATTCTTGATTTCAAAAGTTAGCATTAAACTGAATTGATCCCTCTATGAATCTTGAAAGATCAAGAAAACCTGGTATTTTTCACTTTCAAACTACCATTGTCGATTAGGCTGAAGTGATAATCGATTATTGGTTTTTGAAACTTCATAATAAATTATACTGATTGGATAATCAATTAAGTTCATTTCAAAAATGTTCCTAAAAAAAGGTGAATTTCATTGTTTCAACATAGTTGATTACAAATCCATTAACTGAGGTCAAAACTAAAAAAATTAAGTTCAATCATCTTCTATAACACCATACACAATGATCATAATTAAATCAATGATATGAGATGCAAAAAATCAATATGAAATGTAAGCTAAGATGTGAAAGTAAGAGTAGTCTTGGTTTCCTGTTGAGATGTGTATGTTATGATATGTTGTCTTACGAAGTGTTGTCTTCATCAAAACTAAGATAATAATTCAAAATTTTAATCTCCCTCTTTTTTGATGATGACAAATTGTTATGTTAATTTTCTTCATGAGATGAAAGGTTTTGATCTGAATCAACTCTTAAACATGTTTAAGCTCCCCTAATGAGTAGCTCATTTGAAACTCCATATGGGAAAGCTTGAAAGATCATATCCTTAAAACCTGAAATCAGAAACATACATTTTCTCCCCCTTTTGGCATACTAAAAAAATAATGATATATATGTGTTAAAAGTTGAAAATAAAATAATTAATGAGTATAGGATTTAAACAAGTATAACAATGTGAAATATAGTCCAAATACACGGCCATGAATGATTCACAACATCAGAGCAATTGGCAATGAAAAAATAACAAATAGAAAATTAAACTATACTATTACAAACAAATGAATATCATAAGTGTTATAAAATTCATAATCATTACAAACCAAGGAACAAAGGTACTAAAGAATATCAAATAACCAGAATAAACAAGTACAAAGGTCCAAAACGAAATTACAACCAAATTAAATAAAAATAAAAATTATTAACAACTTGGGGGAAAGTTGCCCTCAAGCCTCAAACAGTGAGTGTGATTGTTATCACAGCCCAAATCTATTATAGTGTCCATGTTGTCCAATATTGCATTTAAGTTGTCCCCACGATCTTTAAATTTGTCCATGATGTTGTCCGAGTGAGCATTGAGGAGTGTTTCCAGGTGATCCATAAGCATATCTACATCCATAGTGCCATTTGAAGTACTTTTATTTTGAAGAAGATCTTATTCCTGATTATGCCTCGGTTTTGATGAAGACACAAATATCTCAAAAAGATGTAAAAGGACTAAAGACCTTGAAGATTTAAAATCATGCTCAACAAATGATCAAGACATTTAGCTTTCTAAGATAGGTACTTCTATCCTAAAATCTTATTATTTTCAGTAGTACCAAATGCTCATAGGAAACATTTTGAAAAATATCAAACTTGTTTAAAAGATGAACTCAAATTTTCAAAAAGCTCAGTTACACGTTACTCAAAGTGAGTAATGGGTTACTGTGAAAAAGTAATTGATTACCCAAATTGAGTCTCGAGTCACCAAGAAAAAATAACTAAGAGAACCGATTACTCAATGTGACAAAAGCTTTCAGTAAACGATTACACACCTCGAGTAATTGATTACTCATAGATGTTACAGAATTTTTAAATTCAAACTGAAACAATTTCTCCCGAAATGAATGGATATCACTCCAATTGATTTCTGCCTTTTAGTATGGGTATGTTACCGGTTGGAAGCCTAATCAAAGGCACTAGGCATTCCATTTTGAAATAGATCAATCACTCTACATTATCTATAATCTTTCAATCACTTTTGCAAACAACTTGATCAAAACATTCTAATTTTTTCTGAGAAGTAGTTTTGAGCATTTTCTTCCAAGTTTTATGAACATAAAAACTCGAGCCTTTGTTTATTATTTCTAGTGATTGACATACAAGTACTGAGAATTAAATTGATATACAATCTTAACAATCCTAAGCCCTAGATATAAAGATATTATATACCATTTTTTTCGTAAATTTCACCATAGGATATGGTGAAAGGGGGAGAGTGATATTTAAAAATGGTGTACTTCTAAATAGTGAAGTTTGGTGAGTGTAATCAGAGACAGTCTCAAGGTGAGTTTTGTAATGATTGGCTTTCATCATAGTAAACTCTCTTGTGGGTTGGAAGAGGACTAGATGCAACCTTCAGTGAAATAAGAGGTCCATCAGGATAAATCTCGATGTTTCTCTTTTTCCTATACTCTTATATATTTCTCTGTTTGATTTTTGTATACTTACTATTCCGCTGCATCTCTACTCTTACACTTTTCTTAAGTTACAAAAATCTGCATTAAATTGTAGATAAACCAGAAGACTAATTCTCCCTCCTCTTAATTTGCCATGTTAATTTACAATTGGCACTAGAACATAGGTTGGGTATTTTATTCCCTACATGCAACACTTTCATTGGAGAACATTATGAATTCTCAAAAATCAAAATGAGAATCTTCATGGAATCCCTATACTTAGATATATGGAACTCTATAGAAGAAGGTCTATTAATCCCCAGGATGGTTGTTAATGGAGTTCAACATCTTAAGTCTAAATGTTTATGGATCTATAAAGATAAAAAGAGAGTCCAATGTGATCTTAAAGCCAAAAACATTCTAACCTCGACCCTAGGAGTAAAAGAATTATTTAGGTGTATGTCCTATAATATTGCAATAAAAACATGTAGGTTTATACATTTTCCATTTAAGAACCAAAGAAGTAAAAATGTTCGTCATGTAAGAAATATGCATGTTTTGCTTTGAGTATTGTGAAGGCAGATTACATAGCAACATGTAGTTGTTGTTCATAGGTGTTGTCGCTCAAACAACAATTATGTGATTATGGTCTAGACTTAGGTTGAATTCCCTTGAAGTGTGGTAAAACTAGTGCCATCAACCTTACTAAGAATCCAATAATGCATTCTCGAACCTAACACGTAGATATAAGACATCACTTCCTTAGAGGCCATGTTCAAAAGAAAGATGTTTAATTAGAGTTTGCTGATACTCATGATCAACTAGCATACATATTCATTAAGCCCTTAGAAAAAATAATATTTTTATAAAATTAGGAGACTTTATGTGTATATGTGTACGTCATGATATTATATGTGTACATGATTATGTTTCATGTTTATATGTGTCCATGTTTGCATCATCATATTATATGTATGCCTACTTGGTTGGGTAACCGATTACCATGTTCTGGGGTACCTGAAATTTGAAAAAATGAGGTTAATTATCAATTACTCTGAGGGAGTAACTAATTAATGGACGAAACAGAACCTATGGGTATCCTATTATTGAGGTGATTAACCAATTACCTGATGAACACGTCTGGAAAACTAGGTTTTCTTTGAAGCAGTAATCGATTACTTTGCTAGAGGAACCAATTACTCTGATAATCTTTTATATAGAATCTTTCATTGGTTTTTCATAACTTCATCTTCTTCCTCTACCAAACCCGTGTGTCTACCCCCAAAACCTAGAATCTTCAATTTTGGACCATTTTAGTGAAAATTATGGCTAAACACACTTTATTTTCAATTCTATACACTTATAGACCCTAAATTTTATCTTTTTGTACCTCAAATCAACAATCCCCAATTTCATTTCTTGAAAAACCCTAGAATTTCAAAAACTCACATCCATGCCTTCTTCTTGTAGAACCAAGAAGCTTCGCACAAGACCTTCTCAAAGAGGTAAAGTGCATCTGAGACTAATCCCCTAGATTTTTCAAGATTACTCTCAATCAAGGAGAAAAGAGAAGTGTTTCGGAAATACTTTCTAGGATGACAATTGATCGCTCCCAAGTATGGCATAATAAACTCTTTTGAATTTGCTCAATTTCCCGAATTCCATAGGCAATAAAATCTTTGTGATTTCTGTTTAAAACAAAATGTATATTTCCCTGAAGTAATGAGGGTATTTCACTATAATTTGAACGTCAAAAGAGACAAACTCTTTCATATGTTAAGGGAAAAGAGATTGGCATGGACTTGAAAACATTTAGTTCAGCTTGCATGAAAATACCGTACATTGGGGCCGAAATCGGCTTTAGACTTCATTGTCCTTCAGGGGAATTTGATAGGAAGAAATTCTAATACTCATTGTGTTGATTTCCTCAAGAGGAAATACAAAGCAAAAAGCAAAGGATAGTAGATGAATCTGTTAAAAGCCGAAATATTCTCTCTGTTGGAAATCTCACCCTAGGTGACCATTTGTCGTGTTACTTTATAAGTTATGTTGTGGTTCCCAAATTTTCCAATCATTCTCAAATCAATGATGTGAAACTGTAACTTATGTATGCCTTGACAAATAACAAATAAGTTAATTGGGCATCCATAATTATGTAACAAATGCAATATCTTAAGGATAAAAATGGTCCACTGCCTTATGCTATTATAGTTACTACCATACTCGACCACTTTGGAATCTCTACTACCAGAGAATCCTAGATGGAATTAGATGTCGGGGATAGAAAATTTGATTTGGATGTGATTCACAAATTTAGTTTCTTTCAAGACCCGATCAATTTACAATTCAAGCATTGAAATGATTGCCCTACTGCACCTTCGGATATCCCTGCTACTTCACAATCTAACCCTCAATCCTCTAAATCTCAATTTGATCCTTCCTCATCTTCTAGAGAGCCTAACAATCGAATGATTATAGACGAGTTGGTGAACCTTCGAGGCTGCATCACTACAAGGATGGATGCTTTCGATCCTCATACCCAACAAGTTCAAGTTGAACTCAAACATCTATCTAATCAATTGGACTACATGGACATTGAAGATGATCAACAAGAGAATCCTTAGACTTAGGGTTGAATTTATGTTTCTGAGTTGCAACTTTGTTGCTATTATGTTTTATGTTTTTATAACTATTTTATTGTAAGCTTTTTGACAATTTTTGGTTATGTATGAACATGTTACTAATTAAATGTGATTGTTATTTGAAATTACTGGTTATATCAAATGATTAGCATATACTTTATTGTTCATAAGAACTAACCTTGACACACAAACATATATAAATTGTGTATCCCTTTTATTTCTATATTTTTTTCCTATGGACAACTTGACCTTTCCTTCGTTATGATGAAGTCGAAATGGGGAAAAAAAGTTGGAGTTGTGTTTTATGGATTTAACCTTTAAGGGAATAATTCTAAAACAAAAGGGGGCATACAAGATAGGGGGAACATACACAATCTAAAAGCTTATACATTTGTTGTGACCCAATTTTCGGTTGGGAGACCATTTCTATGACTTTGGAAGAGGTAAACTCGATTTCTACCTCTCCCAATTGATTTGGAGTCACCACTACTTTTTTTGCAATTAAAACATTGAAAACTCTCTATTATGCTTAAATTGGATAAAATGGTCTTTTAACTTGACTTCTAATCTCAAGAGACGATTACGGATTGAGGAAGGTATTAGCACCCCATCCGCCTGTATTAAAACGGTAGCTTCGTTAATAACATGGACTTTTATACCCTTAAACACATTTATTAAAAATTTACTTTTAAAACAAAATATTTTATTTTTTATTTTTGTATCTGACAAGAGTTTATCTTACTCCTATGTATTCTTAGATGCAATAGGGAAATCAAGACTACGTAGTTCTAGTTATAAAAGTGATTAATTTGTTTGGTTTAGTATGGTTTGATTAAATTGTGGTTCTCATCATAGAAATATTTTTTTTATAATTCTGTGAAATAGGGATTAATAGCATTGAGACGGTAGTGGTCGCAGGTCGACTTCCACTTTTAGAGCCGAAAAAAAAAACGACATGGGACATTGACCATAGTATTGAAATCCCATAAATTGAATTTAAAATTTTAAAGTATAAAATTTAGAAATAATCTATTTTTTGGAAGAATATAATTGATAGCAAAGAGACAACACTGGTCGTAGACCGATTTACACTTATAGACCAAAAAGGAAGAAACGATACGAGTCATAGTCCAGGCTATTAAAATCTATTTAAAGATATTTAAATTTTAATGAAATATTTATAAATAATTAGTTTTAGAAATGTGAGGTTAATATTAAAGAACAGCACTAGTCATAGACCGATTTTCCGCTGATGGAGTAAAAAGGACGAAGCGATACAGGCTGTACAAGCCATTATATGTTTTGTACAAGCAATTAGAAAATAATAATTAATTTAATTGTTACTACAAATAGAATTATGTTAAACAAGAGAAATGACAACATACTTGGGTTAAGTAGATATTCATATTTGCACCATTACCTAGGTTAGCATAGATAATATTCTAGTCCCCACTGGTCTATTTTCTTCTAGCTGCTGTAGAACTTGGTGAGCTTCTGGTCGTATGGATGGAGAAGCAAGCTTTAACATGTTCATCAATTCATCACCCTTTGTTGATGCATCCCTCATCAAGTGCGTATCATATTAGAGGTTGCTTTGTTAACACTGAGAAAGACAACACCGAAGATCTATCCCAAACGCATAAGCTGCATGATCTTCCTTGACTTTGGATCCATAGCTTTGATACCACGGGTCCTGATGATGAACAAGAGCTTAACTTCAGGGTCAACATAAAACCCACCCTATGCTTTGGCTTCATGTTTCAACCTAATCAACTCCTTTTGATGTTCATTATATTCTTTTGCATACAGTTTGGCTCTGAAATCTGAATGAAATGTGGAAAGTTGGATTTAGTGTGTGTGGTTGAGAAGAGGTTAATAATTGAGAGTGCGTTTTCTCCTAGAGAACCCCCTATCTTCACACAATTTGGATCATAAGAGTTTTTCTTGAGGGTGCCACTGAAATGAATCCATGAGGGAGATAGTGAAGGGGCTTAAAGTTGAATCCTCCATAGGATAATTTCAACAGAAACAAATCAACAAAGACGACTCCCACATAAAACAACAAAGACTTTGATATACCCGTGCAACAAGATTTTGCTCTTTGGGACTTTGACTTGATGTAACATGTAGGAATTAAACTTAGGCTAGTTTCAGCTAAGGATCGGACACGAACCACATGTTCTTATTAAATTGTATTTTAAAACTGTATTTTTTAAAGTTGTATTTTTTTATAAAAAAAAAAGTAATCAAAGATTTTATAATTATCAATTAAGAATTGACAAGTCAAAGAAGATGCTACAGTTCTAGTATATCTAACAAAAATGTTATTTTTTATGATTACTTGTTTTGAAATCTTTGTATTTTTATATAGGTCAGACAAAATTGAGTGTTCACAAGATACTTGTATGTACATCAAGAAAACTTCAATGTCAATATGGTATTGGTTTGTCATCATAAAAATGGGGAGATTGTGAAGAAGATCCTACTCTTGACTTTTGTTCGGCTTTGACGAAGACATCAATATCACAAAAAAAAGTAAAAGGACTGAAGACATTGAAGCATGCTCAACAACTGATCAATGCATTTAGCTTTCTAAGATAGTTAATTCTATCATAAAGTCTTATTACTTAAAGTAGTATCAAATTCTGATAGGAAATCATTATGAAAAATATCAAACTTTATTTAAAAGATAAACTTAAATTTTCAAAAAGGTGAACAATAGGTTTCTCAAACTAAGTAATGTGTTATTGTGACTGATGAACCAAATATTGAAACTGAGTAATATGTTACCAAGCAAAAATATCCGAGAGTAACTAGTTACTCAAAAGGACATAAGCTTTTGGCAACCGATTACATACCTTGAGTAACCAATTACTCATAATTGTTACAATAGATTTCATATTCAAACTGAAATAATTTCTTCAGAAACTAATGGATGACACCCCAATTGATTCCTACCTTATGGTATGGGTTTGTTGGTTGATTGAAAGCATATTTAAAGGCACTAGACATTCAATTTCGAAATAGATCAATCACTCTACATTTTCTACAATCTTTCATATACTTCTGCAAATAACTTGATCAAAACTTTCTGATTTTATATGAAACATTATTTCGAATGTTCTCTTCCATGTTCTATGAACTTAAAAACTTGAGCATTTGTGTATTACTCCTAGTGATTGACATACAAGGATTGAGTGTTAAATTGTTATATAATCTTAGCAATCATAAGCCCTAGATACAAGGTTATTGATATACCACTTTTCTGTAAATTTCACCATAGGATGTTGTGTAAGGGAAACGTAATATTTATAAGTGGTGTACTTCTAAATAGTGAGGTTTGGTTAGTGTAATCGTAAACAAAGTCTCAATGTGAGTTTAGTAACAATTGACATTCATCATAGTAAAATTTCCCATGGTCTGCTAGGAGACTAGACATAGCCTTTAGTTGAATAGAAAGTCAACCAGGATAAATCTCAGTGTCTCAATTTTCCCTACACTCTTTTATATTTGTGTTTAATTTTTGCATACTTACTATTCCACTGCACCTCTACTCCTACACTTTTATTAAGTTGCAAAAATATGTATTATAGTGCAAAAACCCAGAAAACTAATTCACCCTCCCCTCTTAGTTTGTTCCCTTAATTATCACTCATCCATGGCATTCATTCTCTAAGTTCTGAATCATAAGTGTTAGAGATATGGTGCTCTTCCTTAGGGCCTGAATTTCAATAATATTTAGCATCATTCCAACTTTCAATATTCATTTTATTAAAGGTTTGATACTTCAACATCTCTATCTTTTTTAGAAGTCGGATGACTAACCTGTCCAAATTCATTGATCCCAAAATGATAAATGATACAAGAAATAAAGATGGAGTATGATAAACCAAGCATTCTCCTCATTTAACCTTGCCACCATATTCTCTATAATTAGATGTGGCCAGTGAATGAGAAAACCATTTTTAATAGCATACATGTACTTCAAATCAAGAATTCTAGGTTGGGCATTATTATGTGTTCAAGGAATTAGAATGTAGGATATGATGTATTTTATAAAATGTTAAGTTTGAATTTATGTCAAATAATTGATATAGATATTTAATGAGAATGTTTGTTGTTTCAACTATTATTCTTTTATTAAATGTTAGTTTTCTTTGAAATAGAAACTTAGTAATCATGTAAATGCAATGCTTGTAATCTAACCTCTTTGCACAAGAAGGAGACAAAATAGCACATACAAAGGAATAACTAGAAAAAAAACTCTAAATTGTGCAAGAAAACACTCCTTTATGGTTGAATTAAATATCAAAGTTAATTTCAAATCATCAAAAAATAATCAAATACAATGGATCATGTACATTAATTACATATCTGAACTCAGTTGAAGACAACGAAGTCCTTACAACACATGCTTCTCGATGTCAAACTCAAAGGACTACATTGTAATAAATGCTATTCTTAAACAAATACAAAGGACTACTCAAAGTTAATTTCAAATCATCAAGAAATAATCAAATACAAAGGACTACTTAGTTGAAGATCATCGGAGCCTCTTTGATGACCTATAAGATCATCTATACAAAAGAGTGCAAGTTTGAAGTCAATGATCATAATGGATCAAAAGTGATTTAACTGTCCACTTTGTAAATCTTAGGACTTTTTAATTGAGAATCTTAAACCTTCATACCCTAACCCACAATGAGTGTAATAGATCAACCATATAATATCTACTTCAGACTTAGAGCCTATAGAGGCTTGGCATGCTTAGTTAAGTTTAAATGCTAGTGAGTCTTGGTAAATGAAAGAAAAGTTAGAGTGTTTGAGTCTGAAAAGACTTGGTGGAGAAAGAACACTTTCCTCAAGAGGTGTTTAATACTTTTAACTATTTGAGAAATAACGGAAAATTATTCTTGGAGAAGGGAATAGAAGTATCTATTGGAGTGTACTAGGATAAATCATTGTATGTTTATATCCCTTGTCTATTTAATGCTTTTGTTTATATAATCCACGGGGAATTAAACTTGTTCAAATCAGTTTTAAACTTGCGCTTATATTAGTACATAATTTCTTGTGAAAAAGTTTTTTAAAAATGATTATTTTCTAAAAACATAACAAACACAATTCAACCCCCTTCTTATATTTGTATTTGCCAAATTTATTTGGTAACAGAGTTCATCCTATATTAAGTTGAGAATCTAAGAGGTGAAGAGAAAGTATGATCCATATATAATGGATGCATAAGGACAAGCAATCAACAGATCACCTCTATTTAATAGTTCTGACTATGGGCATTGGACTAAAAGAATGATAGCATTACTCCATTTAGATATTTGATACTTAATAGAAACATGATACATAGAGGCAAGGAGTGGAACTAAAAAAGTTCTAATTAGAGCTTCATGAATGGAGCATGACATATAACATCAGCTAACGAGAGTTGCTTAGTAGTAGTTACTCAAAAAATATTGTTTATGTTAGTCCTTAAGGTCATGACTTATAGTTGGCAGAGGCTCTCTAGGGGATAAAATATTGAAGGGTTATTTAGATTTAAAGGTGGTACACTCATTAAATTCATAGGCCCAAAAGACCGCTTGTCATGGTGAGGTGTTATACCAATGAATGGAACAATACCTTTCAATCTTTTTTATTTTGGATGAGATTTCCAGAGTTCCTATCATAGAGGGTTAACAGTTCAATGAAAGGGAATTGTATTAGGCAATTTTGGGTAAGTTACTCCCACTAGTATAAACTCAGGGTTGTTTTGTGGGAACAGTGGAATTTGGTATTCTATATGGTTAGGGTTTGAGATTTATATTGTTGTGTGGGTTGTGATGGTGTAGCATCAACATGATCTAGGCTCTCAAGTATAGATTCCATAGCTAACTTAACATGCACGTTAGCATAAGGAGTTACCTATAATGTCATTGGGGACATAGAGTTGACAAATTGTTTCTTCTTGGTTAATGTTGAAGCAATAATACTAGAAGCAAGCTTCTGGATCTTGCATGGAGTAGGGAGGTTATCATCATTGTCATTCTACTTTGCCAAGATACATTCTCTTGCTCTGTTTGGTATTGGGAGTGCAACAAGAGTAAGTGCTTCTATTGCAGACTCCATAACCCTAGCAAGGAGTTTCCTTGCTAGTGTGGGTTTTGGCATGTGAGCCCTCTTCTTGGACTTCCTCCTTGTCCACCAGGAGCGGTAACTTCCTTCTTAATGTAAAATTGCTCTTCTTCCACTGTCAATCTGACTTGTGTGACACTTTCTAGCCTCATGTTAAAGGTTCACTTTACCAAAAGTGAACTCTAAAAACCTCTTTCCTTGTAGGTTTTGAGCTCTGTCATCTGCATACATGCTCTGTAGTAGGCTATAAATACCTTGACACTTCATCACTTCGTTTCATGTAAAGCACAGACTCTCCAAACTTTGGTTCAACTTGGTCTCCATAACATGTTACATAGACAAAACTTGTGCATGGGGGAGATATTGTCGTTGGGGGCAACTTTCTTAAGTACCATCTTTTTCAAGATTTGGTTAAGTACTTGAACTTCATCATTTATTTTTGCTGCCTTCCAAAGTTCCAATATGCCTTTTGAGCCGAGTATTATATCAGCAAGAGAGTGGCTCTCATCTTCGGTTCATTGAGATCACTTTCCCATTTGCTGAACATGACTAGCCCTTCCTGGGCTTATATATAATTTTTGAGATGTCGTCACAATGAGTTCGTAATCTTACCCCATGATTCTTCCCCATAGTTGGAGAATCATGAGGGTTATTCCAGAATTTTCTTACTAGGCTTGTATATACCAATACTTGATCTTCGAACAGTCCATCCTAGTTAGTGTCAGTGATGTATAGTCTCATATCAACAAGGTACTTCTTTAGCATCGTGAAGTTGAAATTGAATTCCATGACTATGCTTTGATTGCTTACATCTTAGGTGTTTGATGTTTTCATTTCAAAAATTGAAGTGCAAGAGGTTTTTGCTTTTGTGAACAGGAGATTTTAGAAGTTGATTAATTTTCATGCAAGGCTTAAGGTGAATGCTTTTGAAAACTATAAGATGGTTCTCAAGGGTGAGTAATTAAATTTAAAATATTAGACCGAGGATTGAGGGATGTTTGATTAGATTGGAAATACCAACTCAATAAAAGATAGAATTTAAGTTAATATTTAATTCAATTACACATTTATAACCACAAGAACGTAGAGTACTAAAAACAAGTGCTTAAAAATGTAAACACATAAGCATGAAATGGACAAGTCCACATGAAACATATAATGAATAAATTGTTCATTCATTCTAAAAGTCTAATC
Organism: Lupinus angustifolius; assembly: GCF_001865875.1. Lineage (NCBI taxonomy): Eukaryota > Viridiplantae > Streptophyta > Magnoliopsida > Fabales > Fabaceae > Lupinus > Lupinus angustifolius. The sequence continues at coordinate 406,534 of NW_017727768.1, read as the reverse complement.
AGATAAATGAAATATAGTTTACGATGGACGAGATAATAGTAAATTATGATAAATAGTATTGAGTAGGTTCACTTAAAGCGACAAATGCAAATGCAACGAGTATTCTATACTTGACGTGATAAGTGAATAGTTCAACATTTCACATAACTCATTTATTTGTTTTTTCAAAATAAGGATGATTAGATCCTCGTCTAGAGATATTGTAAAAATGTCCACATATTAATAACTAATGTTGACAAATTGAATGTCAATTATGCCTTTCGGCGTATAATCTCAAATGAAATGGTGTTTCATTTCTATATGTTTTTCCATTGAATGCAAAACTGGATTCCTAAATAGATTAATAGCAACAATATCATCACAAATTAACAATGTTTTGCTTACAAAGGTATTGTAATCTTGTAGATTCCTAAATAGATGATCGCTACTTGTAGGAGACACATATTAAGTCCGCGTTATTGATAATGCAACAATACTTTGCTTCTTGCTTGAACATGAGATAAGTTTATATCCAATAAAGTGGCATCTTATACTTGTGTTTATCTTTAAAACTCTGTCTGCATCATAGTGAGGATAGCATAATGCAACTAATATGTACTTAACATTTTTCTTATAACATAGACTAAAATTAGTGATACCTAGAAAATATAAAAGTAATGTTTTTAGTGGTGTTAAATGTGTTACTCTTGGATTAGCTTGAAATTGAACACATAAGCAAAAATTGAATATAATATGAGATCTAAAGGCATTAGATATAAGAGAGATCACATCTTACTTTTATATGTCTTTCGGTCTACATTTCTCTATTTTGTCATCTTTCTTCAAAATAGACGTGGGATCAATTGGAGTGTTCATTAGTTTCGAACTATTCATTATTGTCGCGCCCCAATTTTTGGCTATATGATTTCTTTGGGAGTCACCACTGTCTTTTGCGGTTAAAACTTGAAAAAATCAACTTAATCCCAAATTAGGATAAAATGATATTTTATATTAGAGTCTGAGTTCAGGAGTTTATTATGGACCGAGAGAGGTATTAGCATATCGTCTGCCCGTAATTAAACGGTACCCTAACTAATTGAATGAATTAAATACCCTTGATATATTAAAATTAAATTACTTAAAACAAATATTTATTTTTTTATTTTTATATCTGACAAAAGTGCAATTTGCTCCTACGTATCCCTCGGTGCAATAGGGAAATCAAGACTACATAGTTTTGGTTATAAAAATTAGTAAATCAGTTTAATTAAAAAATAGATTTTTTTAGTTTAATTGAAGTGGAACTAATAGAGGAAGAGTCAACATCGATTGCTTACTCTATTCCCACTTTGATAGATAACAGAGGCAGTATATGTGACCACAACTAGTTCTCGGCTCGAAGTGAGGAGAAAGATGCAAAACGAGTTATAACTTCGCTATTAAATCTCAAAATAATTAAAAAAAATTATTTTTAAATAATTAAATATTTTTAAAGATAAAATTATTGGGTGAAGAGTCGACATAGGTCGTTAACTATTCTCTCACTTTAATAAATAGCATAAACAATGCTAGTGACCACGACTATTTCTTGATTCGAAGGGAAAAAAAGATGTAACACAAGTCGTATCCTTGCTATTGAATCCTTATTAAAACATTTTTACTTATTGAATTAAATTGATTTTTATAAATTAGATTAAGAGAATATTTATTTATTTTTATTTAGAAATAGAAGCAATATAGTGCGACCATCCAAAGTATGAGTTAAGGAAAATAAGCAATTAAATGCGACATTTTTCCTATCATTGATGCGTCTAAATGTTTTTAATATATTTAGAAAATAATTATTTTAAAAGAGTGTTTTTTTAAACATCAAAGAATATTTTCAAACAAGTAATATTACATGTTTTAATTATATTTCACCAATTACATCCTGTATGCTATATGCCATAAAAGGAGTACTAAGAAATGAATAAAAATGAACAGAATAACTTACCTGAATGGGAATTTATGAAAACAGGCACCTCCGCTCCTCCAAATCCCTTGCACATGACTTTGGGAGGCAAATAAGAAACAACAAACCAGTTGTTGGAAAATGACGCAACATTCCTTGGTTTTAGAAGGATGTCCAAAAGGTAAACCTCTTCAAAGTTCTCATTCCTAACTCCTAAAGCAAGATTACCTCCATAATCCCAATCTTCTTATCCATCTCAAGTTTGATGGTACCTTGGAAATTGTTTTAGACGATTGAGCAATAGCAGGTACACTAACATTGAAAAGAAGGTACTTTATTTCACCCATGTCTCTATTGATACCAATGTTCTTACATCCATAGCCAAGTGAATCACTAGCTTGCATAGCTACTTTCTTTTGGTCCACTAGTTTAGCAAAAAATCAAAACCTCCTTCTTCCATTTTGGCTATGATTTCACGAGGGACATCATGGTTTATCACATTGAAGAAACCAAATGTGAAGAAGATCTTTGCTCCTGACCTTGGCAAGTTTTGATGAAGACACCAATATCACCAAAAAGAAGAAAATGAAGAATACTTATGAAGACAAAGAAGATTAAAGCTTCAAGATAATTAGATTAAGTCTCTATAGGTACTTCTATCCTAAAACTCTTAAATATGCAAAGTAGTAATACTTTAAAAATGCTCAAACTATTTTTAAAGAAAGTTGAAACACTTTAAAAATACTTAAAACATTTTTCAAAAATAGTATGTAACGAGTTACTTCATCTAAGTAACAGGTTACGTGTGTGAGAAAAGAGTTATCCAACTTAAAATTGTTCAGAGTAATCCATTACTGTCTTTGAGTAACAGATTACCAGTTTTGAAAAGTTCAGTAACTGATTACCCAGTTTGCTGTAATCGATTACTCTAATTTAATTTTAAATGAACAGTGGACAGAGAGTTTGGGTAATCGATTACCCACCATCACTAATCGTTTAGAATCACTTGGAAAGGTGTTTTGCAAGAGTGAATAAGAATTAGGGAGTGTGTAAGGTACATAGAAATCTCGGGGTGAGATATTGTAATTACAACTCATAATTCTTAGTGAATAAATCTCTTGTGCTGCAAGAGTACTGGACGTAGTCTTCGGTGGACAAGAAGGTGAACCAATATAAAAATCCTTGTGTACTCTATTTTCCCTTACCTCTTTGATTTATTCTTGTTTATTTTCTGCATATATTTTCCGCTGCACGTTAACTCTTGATTTTGCAGAAAAAATGGCCATAATTTTTAAGTCAACTAATTCACCTTCAACCTCGTTCTTATAAATCAATCCACCATTAATAAGAGTCCGTACTAAGATTCTCTCTAATAATGAAGAGACCGATAATAAGCTTAGATTTTGACATGTAACAATAAAATAATTTAAAGAGTTAGATTTTTTATTTTTTGAATTAAATAAAAATTATTGTGCATTCTCTTCTCCCTTATCTCTTTCATTTTATCTTGATTATTTTTCTACATATATTTTCCGTTGCACGTTAACT
>NW_017727768.1:402260-402956 GCF_001865875.1 Lupinus angustifolius | reverse complement strand
GCACTATAAAGTTTTATAAAGAAACTGTCCATATTAATCCTATTTTTAAAATAAAATCTTGGACACATAAACATCCATCCACTTGTTCTTACTATGATAAAATTGGTCACACACCTAACACTTGTCATATTAGAAAATATGGCGTGTCATCTGGCCAATACAAATGGATAGAAAAAGGTATTAATCCCGCAGAACCCAAATCACATTGGGTACCTATAAAATCCTTTTAATTTTTTTTTGCAAGAAAATTTGAGAGCCGCCTGAAATTTATGGTACTTGGATAGCGGCTGCTCAAAACACATGATGGATGATAAAAGTAAATTCTCTCTCTTGACTCCAAGGGACAAATGATATGTCACATATGGTGATAACAACAAGGGAAACATTCTTGGAGTTGGTAGAATTGGAAAGCCACCCTCAAAAACTATAGAAGGTGTACTATATGTTGAAGGACTCAAGCACAACCTTCTAAGCATAAGTCAATTATGCGACAAAGGATTTCATGTGGCGTTCTACCCAGATAAGTGCATCATTGAAAGTAAGGATTCTAATAATTCTAAACTTATTGGTAAGAGAATAAATAATAGATATATAATTGACATGGATTCTTCTTTACCTATAACATGTTTAGTAGCTAATGATAATCATGATGCATGGCTTTGGCATAGAAGAATTGCTCACACTCACATGGAACAT
>NW_017727768.1:401727-402160 GCF_001865875.1 Lupinus angustifolius | reverse complement strand
ATGCTCTTGTTATAGTGTACGATTTTTATAGATATACTTGGACTCTATTCTTAGTTCATAAGAGTGAGGCATTCAAAGCCTTTAGCATTTATGCTAAAAGAGTTCAGAATGAAAAATCTCTAAAAATTGATGCTATACGAAGTGATCATGGGGGAGAATTTCAAAACTCATCTTTTGAGGAATTTTGTGATGATGTTGGGATCAACCATAATTTTTCTATTCCTAGAACACCTCAACAAAATTGTTTTGTAGAGAGAAAGAATCATTCCTTAGAAGAACTGGCTCGAACAATGTTAAATGAAACTACCCTCCCAAAATACTTCTGGGATGATGCAGTTCGCACTGTTATGTTTCGAATCGAGTTCTTATAAGATCTATTCTTAAGAAAACCCCCTATGAACTCTTCAAAGGTAGAAAACCTAACATTTCTCAT
>NW_017727768.1:401274-401627 GCF_001865875.1 Lupinus angustifolius | reverse complement strand
TGATGAAGGAATTTTCCTTGGCTATTTTGAGTAAAGCTTATAGAGTCTTTAATAAAAGAACTTTAGCCATGGAAGAATCTGTTCATGTAACTTTTGATGAAACCAATCATGTATTAAAAGATGCGATATCCTCTGATGAAGACGACTTGCCAAGTTCCCCTGCTAAAGAAAATTCTGTTGTTGATATTACAACTAAACTTGAAGAATTGAGAATGGATGATAATCTATCTTCTCAAAAAGAGCATATTCACTCAGATCTACCAAAAGAATATAGAACTCATCGAAATCATCCTATTGACAACATCATCAGTGATATAAGTAAATGTATAACTACTCGTAGAATGCTTGATGCT
>NW_017727768.1:400939-401174 GCF_001865875.1 Lupinus angustifolius | reverse complement strand
TGATGCAAGGAGAATTTGAAATGTCCATGATGGGAAAGTTGAATTACTTCCTTGGACTAAAAATCAAACAGCTTGATAATGGAATTTTTGTAAGTCAATCCAAGTATTGTAGGGATTTGCTGAAAAAGATTTGATTTGGATGACTACAAGCCAATAGCTACTCCTATGGGATCTAGCACATACATTGATACTGATGAAAGTGGAAAAAGTATTGAAATATCAAAGTATCAAGGTA
>NW_017727768.1:363950-400839 GCF_001865875.1 Lupinus angustifolius | reverse complement strand
ATGCATTCTAGAACCAAACACATAGATATAAGACATCACTTCCTAAGGGACCATGTTCATAAGAAAGATGTATCCATAGAATTTGTTGATACTCATAACCAACTTGCAGACATTTTCACTATGCCTTTGCCAAAAGAACATTTTTACAAAATTAGACTTGAAGTAGGCATTCTTGATGACGCTTACTTGTCTTAAACATGCTTATATGATTATATGTTTGCTTCATTATGATTATCTCATGCCTACTTGATCTTAAATATATTTATTTGTGTTCAAAAACTTCGATTTTTGGGTTAAAAATCATTTTTTGTGCATCAATATGCTTAAAATAATTTTTTTTGGGGTCAGTAAGCGATTACTGAAAGGTTCTCTCTGAAAAATTAAAATTTTAATTTGAGTAACCGATTACTCAAAATAGCGTAATCGCTTACTCTGTGCTTATAAATAGGTTTTTCTACATTTTTCAGACTTCATCTTCTTCCTCACTACTCTCTCACTCGAGCATACCTCTCCCTCTTACTAAAATCTTCATTTCTAAATCGCTTTGGGTGATTTTTGTGACCATTCCTATCACATTTTCGATTCTAACCATTCATTTTCGTGATTAGAGGCTTGAATCAAAAACCCCTAAATCTCCAAAAACTCAAAAACCTAATATTTCGAAATCCCAAATCCATGGCTTCTTCTTCTAGATCAAAGAAACAACGCACCAATACATCTCAAAGGAGTCAAGGAATTACTTCTATGGAGTCCAACCCTCTAGATTTAGCAAGACTTCTAGCTAATAAGGAACAACACAAAGTGTTTGAAGAACACTTCCATGGACGCATTATTTTTACTCCAAAATTCGGTAATGTTGATAATTTTGAGTTTGAAGATTTTCTTTTCCCTTATCTTTTACATCAACAAAACCTTTTTGATTTTTTTTGTGAGACAAATGACATTTATCCAGAACTTGTGCGAGTATTTTACTGTAACTTGAACTTTTGGAAAAATCGTCTTACTTCCTATGTCAAAGGAAAAGTCATTGTTTTGGATCTTAAAACTTTTAGTTAGAAACTATTTTAATCGATTAATAGAAACAGTATAATCGATTAACACAGGAATATTAATCGATTAAACAGAACCAGTAAGCAATTACAGAAACGATTAAATGCGAAACAAATAACCGATAACAGAACGAATACAGAGCTTACAAATTTGTATATCAGAATAGCTTGCAATACAACAAAAGAACAGAATGTATTAGTTGAATCAAATATACAAATTAAATCGATTGAAAACAGTAAAGAGAGAGAGAGAAACAAATCCTGCAACTCGAATTTTTATCCTGGTTCGTTTGCTGTCCACTGCAAACTACATCCAGGCCTCCCGGCTGACTTGGGAGATTTCCTTCACTATAATCGAATCAATGTAATTTACAAACACATTATCCAATTACAACACTTAGCAAATGACAAGAAATCAAAGAAACTATCCAATGGTTTGACTCCCTTCCTACCGATAAAGAAAACGTTTCTTTCGGCGTAGCCCCAGCCAAAGAATCTCTCGTTCTTTCCTTTTCTTACACTCTAAGCTATGAAGAAACACACAATCTCTACTGGTGATACGACACCAAGAGATTCCCTTTCACAACAATTACACAAGAATTACAAGAGTAATATTAAGCTATACCTAAGCTCAAATACAACATGAAGGCTTTACTCTAATGCACATTTAACACAAACACATGTGAAATGACAAGTATTAGTTATGAAAACAGAAGTTACAGAATCATAAAATTCATGAAAAAACGCATCAAAATATGCATGAACATGTGAGGGAAAACGTGAGAGATTATAACATGAAATGCACTCAATCCTAAAGCAAGGAATCTCTCATTTCTAAACTCACTAATGCAATTAACAAATAGATGCAGCAATTAACACGTAGAATGCTCTAACTCTCTAATAAATGCAACATGCAACTTATGAGATTAATTCTGAAAACGCAGTTTATAAAGAATCAGTCCAGAACCCCAGATAATCGATTAAATACCTTCTTAATCGATTAACGGGACTAAAAATCATAACTGATTCTGTTTTTCAGTTTTTCAGTTTTAACAACTTAAAAATCAGTTAGGTTAATCGATTAACGTAAACCTTTAATCGATTAACTGCATTACAAAAACGTGTTCCAGTGGCAACCACTTTACACAGCAGTTGGGTTAATCGATTAAAGGTATGGTTAATCGATTAACACTAAATAAAATATGTATTTTCAAATAGAAAACATCAAATATGTTATGCACTTAGATAATACATGTTTGACACTTAGTTTTATGCCTAGAATGCATATATACATGTATTTATGTAATGCATGAACATATTATGAAATGACATATCTCATGGATGAAATGATTTAAAAGATAAATGCATGTGAGACATGTATTAGGTGCCCTAAGCCTTCGACTCAACTTAAACTAGAAACTAGTCTAAGCCTAGTACCAAATAAAAGACTTAAGCACGTTGAATTGTTGGTTATCTTCAAGCACTTTTAGGCACACGTTGTCCTCATCAAAACCATGACGTTCAAGGAGAGCTTTCCAAAGTGTTCCTCTTGACATGCACACTTTCAGTTATGTAACATACCCTCTCAAGGGTAACATAACGGGTTTCGGCCTTGTGTGTGAATGGGATAATTATGATCGAAAGGATTTTTATCATTCTTTATGTAGACTTTCGAAAAGGGAAATAGAAATGCGTAAGCAACAGGGCTTTAACGAGGCCGTAAAATACTAAGACATCCTATCTCCTGGATATCTCAAGCTTAAGGACCGTTTGCTTCATTATTTTTTGAGCTATGTCATCTTACCAAAATTTTCAAATCATTCTCAAATAAGTGACATAGAAATCCAATTGATGTATGCTTTAAAGTTTAACATCAAAATCAATTAGACTCTAATGATAATGAAATAATTGTGGACTGTTAGAGGTACTCAAAGTCCTTTTCCATATGCAATCTTCATAACCAACATTCTTCAGCATTTCGGTGTTTCTACAAATGGTGAAACAAAGGTGCCTCTGAATCTTCGAGAAAGCCAAATTGATGTGGAAGTGATCCACAAAATGGGTTTCACCCAAGACCCTCGAACCTGCATCTACAAGCATATGACCGACAAGTCGACTACTGCTGCTGAACCATCTAAACCTGAAGCTCCTAACCCTTCTGAACCACAACCGTCTGGGTTTCATGCTCAATCGTCCTCATCTGCTGCCATACCCACAAACCAAATGATTATGGATGAGTTGGTTTCTCTCTGAGGCTTTATCATTAACCGGATGGATGCTCTCGACTCTCAGAATCAACAAATCCAATATGAATTTCATTGCCTCTCCTCTAGGATGGATAGCATGGATATTGATGAAGACAATTTGGAGCATGAGTCTTAGAATATTTGTTGTTAGGATTTTCTAGTTGTATTATCTCGGACAATTTTTTTTTGCTTATTTATTGTTTTTAAGTTATTGCTGCATATTCCTAGACAAGTTACTTTATGATGTTTTGTGCTTTATTGTTCCATTCCTGGATACATGTTTGTAACATCTAATCCATGCATTGCAATACTTACTTATCTATATCTTAATTCATACATGAGTATATGCTATCATATTGATATATCTTGATTATATAAAGTGTATGTATGCTATATATATTGTGCTGAAATCTCTTTAAAATTATTTTCTATAAAATTAAGGGGAAATGTATTTTCTATAAAATTATTTCAGGCACATTAATCCAAAAGATAGGGGGAGCATACAAGATAGGGGAGCGTACTCAAGTCAAAACTTCAACATATCTCAAAGTATGCTGCTCTCAAAGAAAATTACACTGTCAAGAAGATCTTGGTTTGTCATCATCAAAAAGGGGGAGATTGTGAAGAAGATCTTTCCACCTGACCTTCGCAAGGTTTTGATGAAGAAACCAACATCACCAAAAATAAGAAAAGGAAGAATACTTATGAAGACAAAGAAGATTAAAGCTTCAAGATAATTAGATTAAGTCTCTATAGGTACTTCTATTTTAAAACTCTTAAATATACAAAGTAGTAATGCTCAAACTATTTTTAAAGAAAGTTGAAACACTTTAAAATACTTACAATACTTTTTAAAAATAGTGTGTAATGCGTTAAAAATAGTGTGTAATACTTACTACTTTCATACTTGTAAAGGTAATCTGCCATTGTTGTACATTCTTCAATGTTGTTGCAGAATACTTTCTTTCACGGGGTGTGAAAGGAAAGGGGATTAGAATCACTTGGAAATGTGTTTTCCAAGAGTGAATAAGGATTAGGGAGTGTGTAAGATACATAGAAATCTTGGGGTGAAATATTGTAATTACAACTCATAATTCTTAGTGAAGAAATCTCCTGTGCTGCAAGAGTATTGGACGTAGCATTCGCTGGACTAGAAGGTTAACCTCAGATTTCAAAATGAAATGTTTTCACTCCAAACGAAATCTCTTCACTTCAAACAACTCCTACACTTTCAGAAAGGCACCATGGGTGTTTGGAAAGTATATATAAAGGCTCTAAATCTCACAACACAAACACACAATAATATACAACAACACACAACTCTTATACAATTTCCAAAAGCTCTTAAACTTATTCTGAAGTTATTTCTCTATTCTTTTTGCCACTTGCACTCAAACTTTCAAAGTCATTTTCTGAAGTTGCTTAGAAGTGTTTAAAAGTTTTCCAAGGAGCATTATTACTTGGTATACATAAATAGTTGATTGGATTGCAAGTTATACTATTTTCATACTTGTAAAGGCAATTTGCCATTGTTGTACATTCTTCAATATTGTTGCAGAATACTTTCTTTCACGGGGTGTGAAAAGAAAGGGGATTAGAATCACTTGGAAAAGTTTTTTCCAAGAGTGAATAAGAATTAGGGAGTGTGTAAGGTACATAGAAATCTCGAGGTGAGATATTGTAATTACAACTCATAATTCGTAGTGAAGAAATCTCTTGTGCTGCAAGAGTACTAGACGTAGCCTTCGGTGGACTAGAAGGTGAACCAATATAAAAATCATCGTGTACTCTCTTCTCCCTTATCTCTTTCATTTTATCTTGATTATTTTTATGCATATATTTTCCACTGCACGTTAACCCTTGATTTTGCAGAAAAAGTGGCCATAATTTTTAAGTCAACTAATTCACTCCCCTCTTAGTTGCAACCTCGTTCTTACACCAAACTCTTCACTTGTTTTCACTATTTGTTTCATCACCGTGGATCTTTCATATGATAAGTCCACTATGGGAAGGTCAATAGGTTGAATCTTTTCCTTTTGGAAAGAAGTTGGGGAAGCCACTACCATATCTATATTCTACACAAAAAGTGAAAGGGAACACAATATGTTGAAATAAAGTAGAAACCTAAAGTGGATTCTAAATGTTTTTTTGTCTTTGAGAATATAATGTGGATTGGAGATCTGTTAATGCATCCGTGAATAGTTTATTATAAAAGAGAGATGATGAAGAAAATAAGGAGGGAGTTGAAGATGAAAAAGATGGTTGTGGTGGGTGAGAGAGAGAGAGACGTGGGTGTCTTAGAGAGTGTATGGGAGTGGGGAGAAGTAGGGACTTGTGAGTGAGTGAAAGTTGGGTGAGAAGTTGATGGGTGGATGGGATGATATTGGGTGATTGTGTGTCATATGAGTGGTTTGGGATTGTGGGATCATGGGTGGTTTTAGATTGATGGGTCATGGGTAGTTGTCGTAGAAGTTGTGAAATGGGAGACTAAGTATGAAGTTTTTTTGAAACAATATTTTTGAGTAGAAAAAATTGGGTGTTCACAATAATAAATTTCTTCAGAATCTCTTTTGTATATTTTTTCTGATGAATGTATACATTGTGTAACATCGCGTTTCTGTAAAAAGAAAACTTTAGTATTAAAAATATGGTGGGATTTTAAAGAAATTTAAACTAGAAAATCAAAGTAAATTTTAAACTCTTTTAACAGAAAGGTTTGAAATGCACAAACATTCAAAATTAACTCAATTTCAAAAACAAAGTATTACGTTCGACCACAAAACCATGATTGATTGAATTATCCTTTTTGAATTATATATATTTACAAAATCATCAAAGTAATCTTATCAGCATAATAATTAAGAAAACATCATATGTACAAAAAGAATCATTCATAAATATATTTCAATGTGAGTTATACAAAAATTAGTTCACAAAGACCAATGATTTTTCCTATATCAGAGCCAATAATTTCACATTGGCAAGATACTTAACTATATATCAATTAAGTTATTTCATAGTACATTTCAATCAATTGATATCCATGGTGTAATTGCAACAAACATGTGCATATATAATGCAGACAAATTAAAAGACAGATGAGGAAATATGAATCAACTACGATGACTGCGTCATGTAATTATATAGATTATAACATTAAAGTGATACAACAACGTCAAATTATATAGAATATAACATTAAAGGGACACAATACATAATACATATATAAGTAAACAATGTCAACCATATGCAAATAATGCATCAAGTTAGTGTCTTATGTGATAGAATATTCAAATCCCCAATTAATATATATTTCATGAAATTTCTATGCATGTCAACCACCAAATCTCCATCAAAATACCATAACACCAAGATCCTAGTGGAAAGCAACCATGAGAACATATTTTCCTAACAACGGTTATATCTATTGTCAAATACCTTAATTTCACGTGCTTACGTGACAAACCTAGTTCTTTTTAGGAATCCTTTATATTAATCATGAAATGTGCAAGGATGTTTTACAGCCCGCTTACTTTGTATGTAGGATAATCTTGATCATACAAGTAATGAACAATCAGAATAATCTTAATAGATGCAAGGAACTGCATACATTTTTGTGTAATTTACTCTGTAAAAAAAATCTTTCTATATTACCAAAATGAAAGAGAGTAACTTCTTATGAAGGAGATTTACTTATATTCAATTTTCAAGGAGGTGATGATCAATTGTCGTCCCAAAATACACGACCAAGATGTGGATCTCTTTGGTGCATTACAGGTATAGGAGTCATGGTCGAACATGGATGTGTCTTCATATGCGGTCTAGCCAAGCTCATTTCTAGAAAATTGAGGCAAATACCATACGAGAAATATCACTTTGCTTCGGCACAAGGTCAAGATGTATTTCTTCACTTGATGGACAATTGTATTACTTTGATTTTATGCAGTCTATGAGCATGCCTCAAACATGGTTGAACCATCTCTCTTCCTTGACTTATCCTTTTTTTCATATTTCTTTGTTTGCCTTTCCATTTCATCAAACTCCTCTCCTATGTTTGCCTTGATTCCTTACTCTTCCAATATCTCCATTGATAAACCTATACAAAACAAAAAAAACACCCACACTAATCCCCAAACAAGAGATAATGTAATAAAAACTAAACCAAAAATCAATATTAAACTAAGAAATGCATACAAAACAACAAGTAAATATGACACAATTTCACATACATCACGATTTTAAATTTTGTTCGATACCTGCCAAACGATCCTCATGGACCAAAGATCAGACATCCCATAAGACTTTATGATGTCGTCCGATCAGCCTGACAAACTAAAGAAGTATATCGTTGACCAGACACAACCCTAAGTGCCACTACTGGGACCACACCTCTGCCACCCACCTATTAGGTTGCTAATACATGACTACCACACTACCTGCAACATAGACATTTGCTACATGTTGTATGCCACCTACAATTTTCATCTAACTTCTTGTTGTATGGCAAGGACAAGCCTAGAATATGGCCAGACCCATCATGGATAAAAGCAGTCATGTTCTTATCCAGGGTAGGCCAACAAGTCCAAACGGTCGGCCATGCCAACAACATCTATCCAATAATATTTTATGCATCCTTCCACTATAAGTAGAGGACTCACCCCATAAGGAAGTATCACTATTCTCTATCTTGAACTCTCACTATTGCATTTTATTCTATCAAACCTCTCACCTCATTCACATACTAACTTAAGCATTTATGAGGTACCCCCACCAACATCCCCAAGCTCAATTTAGGTGACTTCAGGAAGACTTCTTGCCCGGCCAGAAGTCCGACTCATCCACCTAGAACCACACTAAAGAACATTGGTGTCATATGTGGCTTACCTACAGCAGGGTAACTACTAGAAAGCAAGCAAACTGTCTCGGACAAGTAGAAGGAACACCCCTCAACTTGCCTCAAAATCGCAACACTCCTACCCTCAATCCTCAATCCCACATACAACCCTCCAACCAAGCCAGCATAACCTATGATACCACTGCAAGGCCACCACGTCCAACCACCCAATAACTCCTTCAAGTGAGAAAGGCGGTAATTGTTAATCCATGAATAAGCACAAAGTGTGGAGGAGTTGTGCCAGTCAAAAATGAAATCGAGCTATAGACCATTATGGCTGGTTGTTGATGTACATGGCGCCAAGTCCGCTAGAAATTCTCAACCCCCACACAAATAGCACACCCTCAAAAAAACCAAAAACCTCACCCGCCCATCCTACCAAAGCTTCTGTGGAGAAACAAAACCCTTCACAATGACCATCATGTCTTTCCCACTACCCAAACAGCTTGCTTGCCCAATAAACATTGACCAATATGATGGTACAACCGAACCTTAGGACCATCTTAATGCTTTTGAAGCATGCATGCTCTTCCATGGAGTTTATTACCCTATTATATATCGAGCATTCCCATTTACCTTGAGACACACTGCCCTACAGTGGTTCACTCACCTGGTAGCCAAAAACATCGATTAGTGGTCCACTTTGGCAGACAAGTCCAATGTCTGATTCACAGTTAGCAAGGAACGACCTCGATCATCCTATATCTTGTCCGCTATTCAGCATGGATAGCACGAATCCATCCGAGCTTATCTAGATCGATTCAATGATGAAGCCATGACAATATGCACCATAAGTCCCGATGTAGTGGTACACCTACCAGTATTGGGCTTGCAACCTGGTCACTTCAAAATGGAACTGGGTAAAGATAATGTTGACAACATGGAAGACCTCCGCCCAAGAGCCCAACAGTTCACCAACCTTGAAGAGACACCCAACGCCCAACCCCACATCGACCATCATACACGCAACCCCTCACGGGCAGCCAAAAAGCCTCACTTCATCGAACAACCTAGACATGTCCCACCAAGACCAACCAAATGATCAAAATACACAATCTAGTAGCTGCTCCAGGATCTTACAAGAGGTAATGGCCTCACATCTAGTCTAACTCTCAAAACCTGATCCAAACAAAATGGTTGGGCCACAAAACCGGTACAAGTTTTGCAAGTTCCATAATATCTTTGGCCACATGATTGATGACTGCACTCAACTGCATAACACCATTGAGGACCTAATTTAGGCTAGCCACCTTCAATGCCTTATGGTAGGGCTAGCCCAAAAGAGACAATCCCCTTCGGCTCGTTGACCCTCTCTCCTGAGGAGGTGTTCCCCTCCCATATGGCAATAAGGACGTCTTCTAAACATAGATCAGGTTGACATCAACATTGTTTCTAGGGGTTTTCTACAGGTGACACATCCATATTAGCCTATAAAAGATATGTGTGGGAGGTCATGCAAGTGGCTACAAGAAGAGACACCCATCAACAACACAACATCATAGTAGCTCCTAAAATTTCTTTTGACGATCTTGATTATGATGATGTCAACCGAGAACATGATGACCTCCTAGTAGTTCCAGCAAAGCTCGACAACAACAAGGTGAACAAACTATTTGTGGACTAGGGAAGTTTGGCAGATGTCTTGTTCCAGACCTCTTCGAAAAAATGGAGCTTCACGACCATGACGTATTGCCATATGACAGTCAGTTGGTTGGCTTCCCTAGAGAGGGCATCACTCTGAGGGTCTATGTCGAAGTAACATTGACCAACTTTGACCAATCACTATTAAGGTTAATAAAGACCAAGGTTCTAGTCATTGATTGCAAATCGGCCTACAACGCCATTATTGGTCACCCAACTCGCAACTGCCTTGAAGTTGTGGTCTCCATGCCACACTTGTGCATGAAGTTACTCACCTATAACCTCTGAGTCTGGGAAATGAGTGGTGATAATCACAATGCACAGAGTTTCTACCAGATGAGCCTCCACACAAGTCGTGCACTAGAGTGACAACCACCACCCACAAAGAGGTCAAGGGAAATTCATATAGTGGAGCTAGAAGTTCGAGCTGAGGAAGGGGAGTTTAGGACAACGTCGTATACATGGGAAGCACACTCTCATCAGTCGAAAAGCAGAAGTTGGTGGTATGCTTGATGACTAATAAGGATCTTTGCTCGTGGATGGCATCTCATATGTAGGGAATTGATCCTTCGACTATATGTCACTGCCTCACGACTAACCCAATGGTTAAACGAGTCGCTCAAAAGAGGAGGAGTATAGGAGATGAGAGGAAGGAGGAAGTCTTGAAGAAAACAACATAACTCCTTGAGGTTGGGTTCATTAGGGAGACCACCTACACCCCCTAGATGGCAAGGGTGGTATTGGTCAAAAACCATCCAGCAAGTGGTGGATGTGCGTGGACTACGCAGATCTCAACAAAGTATGTCCCAAGAATCCATACCTGCTTCCCAATATAGACCATCTGTTAAACAACTCATCCACCTATCAATACTTATCCTCCATTGGTACATATTCAGTGTACAACCAGATCTTGATGTTCCCACTAGACCAAGAGAACACAACATTCATCACGGGCCGAGCAACTTATTATTACACTGTTATGTCATTTGGCCTGAAGAATGTAGGGACCACTAATGAGTGTGAAATTATACTGCATTTGCGTTGTATTTAACTTGCACTTTAGGACATAATTAAGACTTTAGGATTGTTTTTAGCTTTTATTTCTCTTTGTTCGGGTTGAGCGAGTGCTTTTAGCTATGTTGTGCAGTTTGGATGGAATGAAGCTAAAAATAGTAGAGATTGGATGAAAGAAGATGGAATTCAGTGTTGAGGTTATGCAAAGACCAATTGAATGGCCAAAAGAAGTCGTAAATGTTATATTCTATTCCTATTTTTTAGATTTGTTTTGTTGGGCTTAGCCCAATATTTTGTAATTAGAGTAAATGAGGGTTCTCCCTCAAGGATAAAACTGAGTTTTATTCGTGTGAGATGTTTGACTAACAAATTACACCTCTTATATACATTGAGGATGGACAAAGAGGTGAACCCAACTATCCGACCATACATTAATTCAAACTAGAATCCCAATTTACGAGAGTTGTCTTAAGATTCACGGGGTTTCTGGAATTCACCTTGGGTTGCTACGAAGCGATTGGATAGAAAGATTCAAGTAAAAGATTTGATTGATAACCATACCACGAGAGTATCTGGGACTTTAATTAAATACACGTGTCAGAGCTCGAGAGAGGATGACACATATCAAAGAGCTATTCAACCTCATAACTTATAGTTCATGAAAAGGAGCAAAACAAGGATTGACGAGTGTAAAGGCGGTAACCCTTATCCTGGGAACTCTTCCTAAATTAGATTTCAATCCTTTTGTAATATTTTCATAAATACTTTTTTCAACTGTTCAATTGTTCAAAATTCACTTTTAATTCCCCTTTGAGTTAAGTATAAATTAATTATTATAATTAAAGGAAATGTCCAGTCCTCATGGGATAGATATTTAATTACTTGCCGATATAATTGTGCACTTGCGATTTGCCCTATCAGCCACCAACCAAAGAATGGTGAACAAGGTGTTTGAAAGGCACATTGGTCAACACATGGAGGTTTGCATGGATGATATGATCACCAAGAGCCTCCCACAAGAACACTATGTCTCCATACTCTAGGACATTTTCAGAAAGCTCTGCAAGTACAACATGAGACTCAACCCTAAAAAGTGTACCTTCGAAGTAGAGGTAGGAAAGATCATAGGATTTTTGCTGACAAACCGAGCAATTGAAGCCAACATGGCTAGACAATGAAGTAGGTGTAATAGTTGATTGGTAGTATGGTCGCTCTATCTAGATTTCTCCCATCCGCAACTAAACACTCACTCCCATTATTCCAACTGCTCAAGAAAAACAAGAAGTTTGAATGGTATGTTGATTGTGAAAAGGCCTTCAAAGTCTTCATACAATACCTTGCTGCTACGCCAATCCTTACCAAGCCAACACCTAATGTGGTGATGTACATATACCTTGAACTGGGAGATAAAGTTCTAGCCACTACACTAATCTAAGAAACTAATGAAGGACAAAGCCTGGTATACTTCATTAGCAAGGCACTGCAAGGCCCGAAGCTCAGGTATCATAAGTTAGAGAAAGTAGCATACATCCTCCTGATGGCCACTATGAGGCTTAGGAAGTAATTCTAGCCACATTCAATTGTGATAAGGACTAACAAACCAATCAAGTAGATCCTTCGCAAGCTCGAGCTGGTGGGCAAAATGATTTCATAATCCATTGAGCTCTCTCGATTCGACATTCGGTATGAGCCACAAACAACCATTAAGAGCCAAGTGGTGTTAGACGTCATTGCTGAACTTACGACTCAACCAAATAATAAGGACAAGGATGGACCATCTATGTAAACGAATCTTCCAACCACAAGGGCAATGGGGTAGAGATAGTGCTGCATAACGACTGAGGGTTGACCATAGAATGCTCCTTGACTTCAAAACTACCCAACTTCCAACAACTAGGTCAAACACGAAGCTTATCTTGCAGGCTTGATGTTGGCTAGGGAGGTCGGGCCAGACAAGGCGACAATTTGTAGCGATTCGCATCTAACAGTCTCACAAATAGTCAGTACTTACCAAACCAAATACTCACTTCTATGTAAGTACTTGGCAAAGGTGAAAGAACTAATGTCCAAGTTCGAAGAAGCAACCACCAGACATGTCTCAAGGGAGTAGAATGTCGAAGCCGATATTCTCTTTAAGTTGGCCAACACTAAGAGCCTATGAAGGAATCATCCTCAAACTGAGCATCATGGCAATTGAGCAGTGGAAAATTCCAAATGATTGGATTCGGCTGATCATTATTCTCTAGTCCAAGGATCCTTATACCGCCGAGGCTTTTCAAATTCCCTTCTCAAGTGTGTAGGCCTAGAGCGAGCATAATATATCCTTAGAGAAGTCCACAAAGGTAGTTTTGGAAACCGTCTAGGAGCGATATCCCTAGTGAAAAACGTTCTAAGAGTCGAATACGTTTGGCCAACAATGAAGAAATATGCCTTAAACCTTGCCCGAAAGTGCTTCCAATGTTAGTTATTTGCCGACTTCCACAAAGCCTTGTCAGAAGAGTTGACTACAACCCTGACCCCCTAGCCCTTCTATAGGTGAGAAATGGAACACCCTCAGACTAATGGCCTGGCCGAGCCAACCAACAAAGTCATCCTGAGGGCATTAAGAGAAGGTTAGACGAGGCAAATGGATCATGGCCAGACTAGCTCCACCAAATCCTATGGGCTTACAACACTAGTCCACATTATACAACCGGTGAATCCTCACTCAATATCACCTATAGGTCATAAACTATGATTCTAGTGGGTATCAAAGAACTCACATGGAGGACAATACAGTTCAAAGTGGCGGCCAACCCATCTCTAATACGCCACAACCATGACTAGATGGGGGAGAAAAGGGAAAATGCTCGAATCAGAGAGGCATTAATGAAATGGAGGATGACATATAAGTATAACTCCTCGGTCCTACCAAGGAGCTTCGAGCCAGGGATACTAGTACTCCGAGGGGCAGACATTGGAAAGGCCAAAGGGAAGCTAGAACCCAATTGAAAAGGGCCCTAACGGGTGACTACTAAAACCAGTATGGGAGCTTACAAGTTGGAAGATATGGTCGGCAACGAGATTATTTGGACCTAGAATGCTACAAACCTCTATGTATTTTATTCTTAAGCAATCATGTTAGCCCCTTCGAGGTTGGAAAAACATTTTAACACGAAAAATATATATGATAAGGATGTATTATTCATTTGTTGTGTCTCTCTACTCTTAACAAGAACTTAATCCACCAAGGCATGGATCATGTCCCCTTTGCTCGATCATCTCATCAACATTCATGCCCGAAATGTATGGACCATTTCCCCCTTTGGTGGCGGTCAGCAATCACCCCCAAAATGTGTGGACAATATCCCCCTTTGGCGGAGGTCACCGTCACCCCTCAAATGTGTAGACCATGTCTCTCTTTGGTGGCGGACAACAATCACCCCCAAAATGCATGAACCATGTCCCACTTTGGCGACGGGCAACATTCACCCCTCAAATGTGTGGACCATGTCCTCCTTTGACAGCGGTTAGCAATGACCCCTCGAATGCATGGACCATGTCCCATTTTGGTGGCGGTCAGCATTCACCCCCAAAATGTGTGGACCATGTCCCTCTTTGGCAGTGGTCACCATTCACTCCCAAATGAATAGACCATGTTCCCCTTTAGCGGTGGTCACCATTCACTCCCAAATGCATAAACCATGTCCCCTTTGGCGGTGGTCAACATCACCCCATCCCCAAATGTGTGGAACAATAACCTAGATCTCTTTATTTGATCAAATATCCATCAAGTTAATCATGCCCATATCTCTTCATTTAATGTTGTACCTAAGTCCATCATGTGCAGATTTAATTATGTCTGCAATTGTTGTTATCGAGCCTTTATCTTTCAGAAGTTATTCAGTTGAAGTGCATCATGTCCGATTATTGATACCTTCAACATTCATCAAGTTTATTTCCTTGTTGGCAAGATTTCATCATTGGATTAGACGATTAAGTTATTATTATCATTTACCCGGATTTCACTGTGAGGTGAATCATTAATCAATGTATCCAGGTTCAGTTGTTACTTTCAGAGTTCAGAATTATTCATCAAGTTTTCATCAACTGGGCATTCACTGTGTTTATAATTATGATGCCTGGATTTCGTTAGTTACATTCATAAGTTATTAACCTTTAATTTGTTGAGTGTTATTACTTGTTGATTTAATACAAGATTCAAACGACACTTCAGATATTTTAAAGGGTAATTCATTCAAACAAAGCACTAAGGCTGGGAATACAAAGTCTTACTCTATTACTAAAGGAACTAAGGTTGGGAATCCTAAATCTATACATTATTGTCGGGGAAAGACAACTTGACAATATTCCCATCAAGCTCTTCCAAGAAGAGCTTACCCTCCTCAACATAGTTGCAGATATGCATCACATGAGTAGATGGTATACGCTACCACGCATCACATGGATTTTGACAAATACAAAGATTGAAGACAACAAAAGGTTGAAGACAAAGGTTGGAGGCAAGTACAAATACAAGCTTGAAGACATGGTCAAATCAACAAACAAGAAAGTCTAAGTCAAGGCTCGAGTTCACTCAAGCTCAAGCATTCAAGAAGATCTAGAGGTTAAGTATTTTTATATTTTCTTTGGTCTTAAGATGTTAGATTGGGTAGAGTCTAGGCTTTGTGAACCATAATGGAAGTCTCACAATCTAAAATTAATCGTAACTAAAATGAGACTTACAAGTATACATACATGATTTATATGCACATACATAAATACCAGATCATGTGATTTTCATGCATTAAACATAGTTTTAAATCATATATCCTTCAAAGTCATGCATCATACTTTTACAAATCATGTAGGAGATTCATATCATATGAAAATATCTTTTTTTACAGAAAACCCTTAATCGATTAAGGTTTAGTTAATCGATTAAGCTATGAAAAATTGGGAACTCGTTAATCGATTAAGTTAAGGGTTAATCGATTAATGGTAGTTGTGGTTTCTGAAATTTTGATTTTTAAAAATTCGTTAATCAATTCAAGAAATTGTTAATTAATTAAATATACTAGAAAATTGAACTGTATATTAAACCAAATTTTCCCATTTGGATCATAGATTGAGAATCATATTTCGAAAATCAAATTGTTTCTTACACTTTCACATCAAAAAACAAATTTATGTGGTGCTTTAGAAAGGGAGAGAAAAGAGAGAAAAGAAAAAACATCATGAGTCTCTAGAGAAGATTTCAAGAATTGCATTGTGAAATCTTTTACAAAGAAACCTTGCATCTCACATTTTATATTTTGATTTTGTGAGACTTGTAGAAAAGTTCTTAGATTCTAGAAGGGTGTATATTCATCACATTGAGGTACAATTACTCGTTTTGTATACATTTAGACATTAGTATCAACATTTCTCTTAGGTGTGTGATATCACCAAGTATAAGAGAAAAGGTTGGGAAAACCCTGGTTAGAAGTGGCTAGGTGCCATTAGAAGCTAGGTTCACAATATAATAGTCTTGGTAGGAAAGCTAGAAGTGGTTGTGCCATCCATCAGAAGTGGTGAGGAGCCATCTAAAGTGGATGAAGGTAAACCATTAAAAGCTTGAAGTCCAAAATTGTCATGATGGAAGTGTGTTTGTAAAACATTGATTTTCATAGTGAAGAATGGGAGGATTGGATGTAGTTTGCATGTGGAAAAGTAAACGAACCAGGATAAAAGTTATTGTATCATTCTTCTTATCCCTTAACTCTTTACGTTTTCGCATTGTTTGATTTACTTAACTTGGCATTCTTATCATTTTGTGTTACGTGCATATATGTTCTATGCATTAATGTGTGTTATCATATGTAAGAGTACATGAAAGTTTTTTTGAATCTTGGTAATCTTGGCGATTAAAGAAAACTATTTTCAAGAAACAAGAACTCGTTAATTGATTAAGTTCAACATTAATTGATTATATGCAAAAGCTGTAAATCGATTAAAGCATAAGTTAATCGATTAAACAATGAATAAAATTGTAGAATCTTTTTGTTAATCGAACAACAGTAATCGTATACTGAACCACCTATTCACCTCCCTCTAGGTGAAGTTTAGATCCCTTGTGTTCCAACAAGAAGAGCTCACCCTCCTCAACATAGTCGCTAATATTCATATAGGACAGGTCCTTAACCGGGTGTACTAGACGGTCCTGCCCCTTGGCATTGTCCCATGAGGCTTTCGTTGCCACCCTAACAAAGGCAATCAAGTCAGCCTTATGAGCCTCCAAGGCCTCCTTCTCTCCGGCCATAGCCATCTTTTCACCTTCTAGAACTTCCACCCATGCTTTCACAACATGAAGTTCCCCTTAAAGTGTGGCAATCTCTCCCGAACTGTGTACCACACAGTTTTCAACCTTCGTGCCTCTACTCTAGGATGCCTTCATTTTATTGGCCAGCCGACTGTTCTCCCATTCCATATCCTCAACTTGGGCAGTCATCACCTGTAGTACCTTTTGGGCGGCAACGAAGACTCTTTTGGCATCATCATATCGTAGATAGAGACCAAACACTTTCCCTCTGACTGCCAATACTTGGGTTTCCAAACTGCTTCAACTCAACATCATGAGCATCTCACTTACCCTGCAGCATGTTGGTCTTGAAGGGCTTTCACCGCAACATTGTCATCCCAATCAACCAAGACCCCTTCAGCCTCAAAATACTTCGCCATATAGGTAGACAACATGGATGATATTCGTATATGCTTCAATAGATCTCATAGGGAAACCCCATCTAGCACCTCCATTATCCCTAAGGTGAGTAGGTTATGGTCCACCATGTGGGGAACCCCGTACTTGGAAAAGGGTCGGCTGGAAGAACGAGATTTGGAAGACTTCCCATTCCCTTGCCTATGACGTTCAGCTGTTGGTGGAGCATGAGGAAGGGAAGCGAGGATGTTGGCAGGAGCGACCATGATTGGAGGAAGAGCAACCTCACATTGGTTTTTAGAAGGAAGAGGTGGAAGAGGAAGTCTGTAAGCATGATAAGAAGAGGAAGGTGTCTTGCTCATTTGACAAGACGAGGATGCTGGGGAGCCCCTTCTTGGATTCTTCAGGGTCGGAGTCCCATCCTCGGCCTTCATGGTCACATCGCTCAACATCCAATGGAGGTTCTTAGATCTGCTCATCTCGGTTGCCAAAATCAAATCAAAACACATCAGAAAATTGGGCAACAATATTTAAATTAAAACAAGTAAAAGAAGTAACATGGAAGACACATGCCCACGATCACGACAAAGGTCGTATCCCCTCATACAAGGAAGAGCATGGCAACACAACACCTATCTCTTTCCATTTCTTGATCTCATCAACCATCGCCAATTATTTAGTAGTGAGTTTGGTCTCCTTGAAGTCGCATGATTGGTGATGTCTGTGAAGATTGGCTCCACTCCAAGCAAAGGGGAATCACCATTCCCCGGCCGGAGTGTACATCCACCACTTATCGTTTCTAACACTTCCACTCAAGAACCCCTTCTTCCAATGTTTAACGAAGGATTTAAAGGGAGTGAACAGAGCTCGCCCATTCTTTGACTGGAGGCATGTCCATCCTGGACGATCGTCTTTCTCTTCATCATGATTGATGCTATGAGTAGA
The DNA here is from genome assembly GCF_001865875.1 of Lupinus angustifolius. Lineage (NCBI taxonomy): Eukaryota > Viridiplantae > Streptophyta > Magnoliopsida > Fabales > Fabaceae > Lupinus > Lupinus angustifolius. The sequence goes on along the minus strand of NW_017727768.1, from coordinate 382,374 downwards.
GATGGTAAAACATCTTTCGCAACCGGTTTTGCATTTGCCCGCAAAATTTATGTCGGCGCGAGCATGCCCATATTGTTTTAACAGACAAAAATTGCATGGCCTACCCATTTTAAAACGAGCTAACGGACATGTAGATGACCCGCGGGCATTGGTAAATAATAAAAAATTAAAAAACTCATATAATAAAATAAAAATTAAAGAAAGTAGTTAAAGAGAATGTTTTGATATTTTATATGAAATTAAACAAATCATATCACATCATAGTTTTTTTAGGCATTAAATCACATCATATCATGATTTATTTGAATTATTTCTTATTTTTTCTCTTGCATCATGCATGTGGGCCAATCATGTTGCCAATAGAAATGCATGGCGGGAAAACATGCTGGGCTAAACGTGCAAATTGACAAAATTTCTAGGCTATGCGGGTGGTCTAGTGGGCTTTGCCCATTTTTCCATCTACAATTCTAAGTGACCTGAAACATCCAAAAGAATAGATGGACAGTGCAAGGGAAGCTCCTGACTTGGCAGAAGATGGTGAATGCCTAGATAAACCCCCTGACTTGGAGGTGACTTAGGACAACAGTGGACCATCCATCCAAATGAAAACGAAGACCAATTTTTTTGGGAATACACCTCGTACATATAGGATCTCTGAGGATCCCTATTCTCCATCATCGGGTCAAGACAGACCCGCTCATCCCTCTAGTGAAGGTCCCTATTAGCCAACAACCCAACCTCTGCCCAGAATAGAGGTGAACCTTCATTGTCAACGGTGTCGAGAAGACAAAGCAGAGAGGGAAGGTGGAGGTATGGACAAGACCTCGATACTATCACTAGACTCTTCCCTAGAAAAGAACACCATCATAATGCGTAGAAGGGAAGAAGAAAGTCACATAGAAATTTGAAGAAAAAGGCTCGAATGTGTGCGGGAGTAGATGGATTCTAGCAACACCACAACTCTTGAATGAAGTGAAAGGTGGATAAATGAAGGAGAAGACCTTCCTATTTATAGGAATGGATGAGAGGGCCTTCCTCACGGTCCAACCCCATGCACACATCTTGACCATCAAAAAACACTTGAATGCTCATCCAACTATGGACACACAGATCCGTGCGATAGGAGGCCAAGATGCTGGCTGAAATCCCTCTTGGCCATCTAAAAAACACTCAAGTAGGATTTAACAGCGACCTGGGAATCAAAGCCAAATGACTGCTGACACGCCGAAAAGACGTTTGGCCAGACCACATGCCATTAATGCGCCCCCATTCTACAGACGGTACAACATTCAAAGTACTCCAAACCAACCATGTGCCCCAAGATCGGAGACCCTCATGATGACCTCGCATGAGAAGCCCAGAACATTAAATATCGCGGAAGGCCAACAAATTTCTGGATTTGACATACATGTTTCATTCCCTTCCTTGACCACCCAAACCTTAACTAGATCCACAACTAGAAACATTCAAGCCTACTAGCACGCCTGATTTCTGACCATACTAATAGAGTGGAGGCAACTATTCCATCTTGGCCAAACGATACTCACCTTGCCCAAGCTAAGCCTCTCAAAGTCGAACAAAGGTCAGACATCCCGCAAGACCTTATGATATGATCTGGTCAGCTGGACAATCCAGAGAAGTAAGTCATTGACGAGACACAAACCTAAGGACCAGTTTTGTACCACACCTCTGCCACCCACCTGTCACCCCACCAATACAGGACTGCCATGTTGCCTATAACACAGACATCTGCCACATGTCGCATGCCACCTACATTTCTCACCTAACTTCCTACTATACGGCAAGGACATGCCTAGAATATGACTACTGAACCTACTACATGCTATAAGTCAACTATACGTAGAGTACGGCCTTGTCAGGCCTGCTTGACATTGATAAAAGCAGACCCCTTCTTGTCCAAGGCAGGCCGACAAGCCTAAACGGTCTGTCATGCCAACATAATCTGTTAGGGAATATTTCAGGCATCTTTCCACTATAAATAGGGGAGTCACCCCATAAGGAAGTATCATTGTTCTCTGTCTTGAACTCTCACTATTGCATTCTATTATCTAACCTCTCACCTCATTCACATACAGACTGGAATCTCAAAGTCCCTTTTCAGGTACCCCATCGATGTCTCCAAGTTCAGTTCAGGCATATTCATAAAGACTTCTTGCCCGAATAGTAGCCCAACTTATCCACTCACCACCATACTGAAGAACAAATTTGAAGAAGTTAACATTTACAAAATATTTATTTTGTCTTCATATATTATTGCAAAACATTTTATCTACTCTTAACAACTTAAAACATTTATCTTACTTTGATTGTTTGAAATTTGTTTTTATTAGAAAAATGAGCTTTTTTTTTAATTAGTTAACAAATAGAATTTTGGTGTTATGAATCAAAACACACAGATTATGGAAGTATTGTGGAAAAAGACTCAACTACGCTGTATGATGGATAAATTTGTGAAGAGGTTTTGCTCAATTAAATAGGATTCAAGGGTAGAGTGTTACAATACTTATCATTTTTATGGGAAATAGTCTATCCCAAATACACTGTTAATAAAAAACTAATTATTGATGTTATTCTGTTTTGTAGATGATGTCATGGAGTGATCGATGTGGACATGGTTTTGAGTAATCTTAGGACTAAATCATTGGATTCTTTGGAAAATGATAAAATAGCCTTTTTAATCTTATGAAACCAACGTGTTACACAAAAAGGCACATGACAAAGAATAAATAAATTAATAAATTATGGAATTTTCCTTTTCTATAAGATATAGTTATACACCATAAACTTATTATTTAACATACTCACAATCACTATGAGGCCACAATTAAACTATAATAACCTTTTAACAAAATTTTGTTTTAAAATACTTTCCCTCACGTTTTCTTTATTATTTTGTGAAATTTATAATAGATTCATTATATTATATCAATATATTTTATATCTAGTGTATTCTGTATGAAATCTAAAAGATAACTTTGTTATTAAAGATAATATCATTAATGTGCTATCATTTTTTGAGCATCAAATAATGTTATTTTCTTAAGTAATAGATCATGCCTGAGTCACATTAAACTAATCTTAGCTAGAAGGTACAAATACATAGAAAATAGATTTTATCAATATAAAACATTAGCAATTAGGGGTATATTGGTAACATACCAAAAGAATCAATCAAACATACAAAAACTGAAGTGAAAACAAGGGTCTCAACACGTTGGAATTGAGATGAAACCATTGAACTCCATCAGAGTTAATTTGATCGATTTTCTCACATGTCCTAGAAATATTCCAACAACTGCGTTTTTTACGAAAATCAATTTCTACATTGTTTATGAAAGCCATTAATTAATTGAAGATTACTAAGAGAAATGTTGCTGCTCTTGAAAGTCAAGCTTGGTTTCACTAGATCAAAAATTGGCATTAGCCAAGATTTGATCTCATGATAACCTTTTCTTTTACTTTTGTTATTAAATTTATTTCTCTCTTGAGTAAATTACACAAATAATATTTTTTAAGTTTTAGTAAAATTATATAAATTAAATTACCTATCCATTTGTAACATCTACATAACCCTTAATTTATATACATACATTATAATTACTATCCCTGAAGAGGGTTGATCCTTTCATATCTAAGCCATGCACATATAAAAAATATAGGCCCTAAATTTATTAACAATTATAGACAAATTTTCATGACGATTGTGAACATTTTTGCTAGATGTTCTCACACTTTATGTATGAGAGTTTTACCAACAAATTGAATCTTTTAGACATTATGTATAACTTAACAGTCGAAAAAATATTTATTTATAAATTTCAAATCTTGATGAGCCTTAAAATTTTAATCATTTTGTCTTTATTATCATGTTTACCAAATAAATTTAAAGTAGAACTTTGAAATTTACTAAACTCATTATACGATTTATGAAAATAAACATATTAATAAAAGAAAAGAAAACATATTAAAATAATTTTTTTTAAATGTACCACTTATCATCGTGGCCCAAGGTGGTTGCACTTGTAGCATTTGTCCAAGGTTTGTCCTGCCCTTGCACATATGAGTATAATTAAGTTAAACGCAAAGAGTTGATAAACATAATTAAGTTAAATTCTAATGGATATTAGGGTAATTTATTCTTAATTTATAATTAATAAATTCTATATTAGCTAGGATAAAATGTTCTTTTATAAATTTTCATATAAAATTTTATTATGAAATCACTATTCTCTTTTATGAATTTGATCAGTATCTCTTTAGAATTATTGATGAATTCTGTAACAAAAAAATGATAAAGATGTATTGACTATTGTCATATCTTCTCTATACCATTGTCATTAACAAATATATCTGCTTATAAAATAAATGACGGTTCATAAGTACTCACAAACTCAAACTCATAGTCAATCTCAACATACTTTATTTTATTCCAAACATTTAAATTAGTTGTTGCTTACAATATAAGGTTAGAACCAAGAAATGATTTAAACAAATCAATAGTTCATGGATCTCATTTTATTACAATTATTTTAGACTCGTTGGAGATGTCTAAAGATAAGCTAGACAAAATCGATATTAAATACAAATATACATGTTATATAAGAATCTGGTATAATTATAAATTTGTTGGGATTGTCTATTTTTCTATTAAAATATCATTACTAAAAACAATAAAATATTTGAACTTATTTTATTATTTGGTAGAAATAGTATGTTTTGAAAATGTTGAAGGGAGTAATAAAAGGGGAGATAAATTGTTGTTTGGTTCAACAAAAGTTAGATTTCAGTTTCTCCATTAAATTTAAGACATAACCATTGTCTTAACAACGTAGTAGGTGTCAAAACTTATCCTGTCAATATTCCCTAGATGATAAGTAATTCACAGTACAAAGGGAAGTAAAAACATTGTAAATGGTAAAAATTTCATTTTGGTTCGTTACAAAATACTTCAATAATTCTAAGGATATGTTGCTTAAATATGTAAATGAGAAGAGTGATGTCATATTCTAATTCTATATGCAAATTTAGAAATGATCAATTTATTCTAGCTAATGTGTAATTAATTAAGTATAAATTACACTGACACACCTTAAAGTTTAATTTAAAATTACACTCATTGTCTTCCTTGTTGGGGTAGTTAGTATAATATATGTATATAAATTAGGGGCAGTTTGTGTAGATGCACAAACAGATGAGTGAATAATGTAATTTCACTAAAATTCAGAGGATGTTAGTATAATTTATTGTTTCTAGGGTGACAAATGGATGAATTTAGATCCTAATGGATGAAAAGTCATCTAGAAATCCATATAATCCATTTAAATCATATTTTAAATTATCCAATGAAAATGGAGTCATCGATATTTTAAATTTTTCAAAAGGTGATTTTAACAATGTCATTTTAAAAATTGTTTTATTCAAATAGTGTTTTTTAGTTCTGACTAAAAAAATTAAATGAATTGGATATTCATCTATCAAAATCTATGAAAAATGAGTCATGGATAGATTCAAAGACATCTATTAAGTTTGAAAATGGATGAATTGAATACTTTAAAATATGACTTAAATAGATTTATATGGATTGATGGATAATTTTTCATCCATCTATTAGGATTCAAATCTAAATCCATTCATTTGTCATCCAAATTTGTGAGCATAAATCAGGTTTCAAAGTTATAATATTTGATGGCTAGTTTTGAAATTTTCCCAATGTTTAATTTTTTTTACTGTATTTACTAGCTTTCCATTTTTTGTGTTGTAATCACAGAGGGTATGTTAGCAGGAGCTAGGGCAGTTATAGTTGCCAGTATTGCCACTGCCATTCTACTAGAAGTATTCCTTCATCCTATTGAATGCTATTTCATTTACTCAAAAAATTTTAAATAACACTTATCCACATAAGTTTACATTTAGTATTTATAGGAGATAATTATTATTTTGGGTTTAATGTGTATATATTGTGAGGGTAAAGATTTATAACCATTGTGAAATTTTTTACACTGAAGATGTCTGGACCAATTTCTCTCCGTGATGAATTCAATTATGCTTCATATGCAGATGGCTAGTGTGAGCGTGCTTCCATGGGCACGAGCCAATCTCAATAACACCGCTCAAGCTCTCATAATTCCCTAAGTTTGCATATTTTTACCTATTAGCAAGGATATAATAATTATTACAATCTTTATTTATTTTCTTGAAGACAGTTATGTTTAGGGTGTTTTTTCATCTAATAAGCTATTTATGATAATAATAATAATATTAGTATTAAAAATAAAAAATAAAAAATTATTTTTATTTGGTCAATTTTTTTATTAAAGAACAAAAGTTATACAAAATCCGAAAATGTATTTTTTATTTATGAAATGTTTTATTTTCTAGCTTTTATATTGTACAAATTTACATATAATTGCTTTTTTCTTCTCTTTGATAATATATTTATAAATATAATATTAATTAAATATAAAATAACTTCTCACTAAAAAAACAAAACCTAGAAACAAAAATTAAATTTGAAATAATTTTAAAATCACCAGTTTTCTAAATAATTTATTTAAAACAAATTGCTTTTGGCATAACCAACAAGGGTGGAAACAGATCTGGTCGCCTATGAAAGAAATATTACTTGACCAATAATAGATTAGGGTAGACATTTTCCCTGAACAAGTCAGACTCAGACTTTTTAATATTTAGCATAATTGGTCAGACTTTAAGCTATCTAAAAGAGATATTAATCCTAATAGAACAACCTATTTATATATATATTACACAATAATATTCATATTATACTATTTTAATATAAATAATATTATTATATATGTATTTTTAATATAAAATGTATACAAAAATATAATTTAATTTTTACGGTTAGATGAGTCTAGTTAAAAGCAGAAATGGTGACCTACTTAAAGACCATATAGTATATCAGACATTTAAACATAATAACATGTTAGGCTAGACATTAAACATGTTAAACTTATGCTTTGAAATGTTTTTATACACACTAGACCCAAACTCTTACATGCTATATAAGTCGATCTGTTTAAGGCAAAATATGACTTGACCTATTTCAATCCTTATTAACCATCGTAGTTTAATTGTAGTGGCAGTACATCATATTTCGTAGTAACTAACAATACCATTTTAGCGACTGAAAGAAAGAACTCATTCAAGCTACGGTCCAATTTTGAAACCTAATTTAAATTGGTAATATGCGTTTTGGGTTTGGTTATACTAAATTAGAGTATTATATTGTATTATGCATCCCAAACACGTATTATATAAATAGATATCGATGATGGACAGTCACATCTCTAAAATAAAAGAAAATCTATGTGCAAATTATAAATATGGAGGAAAATGATCATTTGTGTTACCTTGTGTTAGCGAATTAATCTTAGGTTATTGCTTGTAGGCAACACATCTATCTTATGAGTATAACATATGTCTCGGGTGAAGTTGGGTTAAGAGAGATGTATTGCACATCAAGAGAGAGGGGATGAATTGGTGCTTGACTACTTTACTCCTTCAATTAATAATTGATTAAACATAGCAATTAAGTTTCAGAAAACCCAGATAATTAATTAACAATCAATTAATGATCAATTAGATAGGCTATTTTATTTCCTGGTTAATAGATTACTAGTCAACCATAAAACAAATCACAAGATACAATTATCTTCGAAAATGAATTTTATTCTTCAAGAACGATCTAATCAATTATAATATTAGATTTTATCTTTATCATATACAAAACGATTAATTTTGAAGTATAAATTTTGAATTTAAAGATTATAGAAATAGAAGATTTGACACTTAAAATTTGACACTAGTTCATGTCAATTTTACTAATGGAGATATATACAAACTAATCACCAACGACACATTTGTCTTTCTTTATAAACTTGGCTCGTGTTGATTTCCCACAACCTCTGAGCTTCTTTATACCCTACAACAATCTTGCTCTCATAGATATAGGATATTTCTCCCCTAATGTATCTTATTTCTTTCTTTTACAAAAATAAAACATTGAATTTCTTTTACAAAAAGAATCCTAAATCTAAAATATCTCACTCAAATATCTGATCAACTTGACAAACTAAGACCAATAGAACATGATGATTAAAGAAGATAAGAAAAAGAATAATTGAAAAAAGTATGATGAGTTATTTGGTTTTGAAACTGAATTGACCCCTCTATGAATATTGATCAAGTAAGCCTGATATTTTTCGCTTTCAAATTACCATGATCGATTAGGCTGAAGTGATAATGGATTATTGGTTTTTGAAACTTCATAATAAATTATACTGATTGGATTATCAATTAAGTGCATTTGAAAATTGTTTCTACAAAATGTGAATTTCATTGTTTACAACATAATTAATTACAAATTGATTAACTAAGGCCAAAACTAAAAAATTATGTTCAATCATCATCTCGAGCACCATCCGCAATGGTCTTAATTAAATCAATAATATGAGATGCAGAAAATTGATAGAACCCTACTCATCATAACATCAACCAGCTATGAAACATAAATATAAGATGTAAACTAAATTGTGAACGTAAGAGTAGTCCTGGTTTCCTGTTGACATATGTATGTTATGATATATTGTCTTGTGAAGTGTTGTCTTCATCAAAACTAAGACAAACATTTAAGTCTTCAATCTCCCCCTTTTTGATGATATGATAAACTGCTATGTTAAGTTTCTTCATGAGATGAAAGGTTTTGATATGAATCAACTCTTAAACATGTTTAACGTCCCCTAAACAAAAGCTCATTTGAAAATCCTTATGTGAAAGCTTCATAGATCATATCCTTAAAACCTAACATCAATGACATACATTTTCTCGCCCATTTGACATGCTAAAAATAATAAAGATATATATGTGTCAAAGATTGAGAATATAAGAATTAACGAGTATAACAATGTGAAATATAGTCCAAATACATGTCGATCAATAATTCACAACATCATAGCAATTGCCAATGAAAAATAATAATAAATAGAGAATTAAAATATGCTATTACAAACCAACAAATATCATACAAGTTATAAAAGCCATAATCATTATAAACCAAGGAACCAAAGTACTAAAGAATATCAAATAACTAGAATAAAGAAGTACAAAGGTCCAAAAAGAAATTACAACCAGATTAAATAAAAATAAAATTTCTTAACAACTAGGATGAAAGTTGCCCTTAAGCCTCAAAAGGTGAGTGAATGCCATCACAACCCAAATCTATTATAGTGTCCATGTTGTCCAATATTGCATTTAAGTTGTCCCCACGATCTTTAAATTTGTCCATGATGTTGTCCGGGTGAGCATTGAGGAGTGTTTGCAGGTGATCCATAAGCATATCTACATCAATGTATTTTAAAAAAACACACTTCCAAACAATACAAGACTTTCTTTCTCGGAGTATGGAGATCCCTTATCGGTTTGACCCTCAACCCTTTATGGATAATCTTCACCACCTATTATTGTGGCCCCAACCAATCCTAAGTCACTTCTAAGATCCTTCTATCATTGAATATCTCTACCCAACCGTAGCTAGGATTTTACACCTAACTCCCGACACACTTGAGAACCTTTAATTAACTCAACTAAAATGAAAAACTGAATCCGAGTAACAATGCACCCGAATGTGCTAATATAACTATGATCTTAGACCTAAAAGCCAATGAGAGAAATTACACAAGATCTCCTCGATTCTGATATGATTTATGCAAGGTTTTTCTCAATATGCACTTTCTTGGAGATATGAAAATTTTCTAACTTTTTTCTCTTGATTTTCAAAGCAACACTAACTCTAGTTAATATAAGATTTCACTTAGAGAGTTCATAGAAAAATATGATATTTTTTAAAGTCATTTTATAAACCAATGATAAGAAAAACAATTTTTATACAAAATAATTTTCTATTTGATCTGATCGATTATCGATAACCTAAAAACAAGATATATGATGGATATGATCGATTATTAATTTACATTGATGCCATAACACCAAAATATTTAGCTACTAGAACTCTGAATAATCGATTATTACACTGCATAATCAATTATCAGACTTCATAACGAGATAATTGATTATCACATTATGCTAATCGATTAAGAGAGTTGAAAGGTAGTTTGTTTGATGAAAAAAATGAACCTCCTACATGATGATTGTATATGCAATGCATGATATCAAAATATATACATTTTATGCAATAAATCATGTATGAATAATGCATGAACATTATCTAATCATTTATGGATGAATGAATAAAATGTCTCATTTAATTAAGTCAGTTTTAGTTCTTGTGAGACCTCCACTCTAGGTTCATCTAACCTAGACTCAATCTAAGAAATCAACTTAGGACTTCTATGAAACATAAAAGATTCCTAAATCTATGAAAACCTTGAGTCTTGGCATGTTTCTTTATTGACTTCATCTTTAAGCTTTCACATAATGTTTGTTTATTTCATGTTCTTGTCTTCATCAAAACTAAGTACGTTGATCACACTTGCAATCTCTAACTCCTATTGCAATGTCAATTTCCCATTTTTTGATGCAGACAAACTTTGATAAACTTCGAACAATTTTACTTGATAAGCTTGACGATGAACAACATGATGATTTGCTAAGGTTGTGATGATCGAAAAATACTGCTCCACCTCAATCTAAGCAAGAGTTAGTGTGGGTAGCACATATCATTCTTCCTCTATAACTAGGTTTGTGGAAGCATTGTAAATACCACCTGCAAAATATCAAAACAACACTTTCTCCCCTTTTTGGCATGATCCAAAAGCAATGAAATATTATGAATAATATTTCCAAAAGTAAGGAAAGATATAAAATTTGTATATCCAAACTTAACCAAATCAAACACTGTTATGTTTGATCAAGCAGTTAAAAGAATTGAACAAATTCATAAGTTTTACTGCTAATAATCAATTATCATCTCATAGTAATTGATTATCATGCATAATAATTAGAAAATTTTTATGGTTTCATCACATGCAATTACATAACAATTTTAAACATAATAATCATCCATTTTGTATACGGATTTGCACAGAATAACCAGGTAATTAAAATATGATTAATGATAGCATCTACTAGGTACTCATTAAAACAAAATGGTAGAAAATCAAATAAATTGCACATAAACCATAATACGAGAAATAAGAAGTTCAAGCGGTTATCTACATAGAGTTAATCAGTACAAACACAAACATACCAAAATATAGTTCAAAATATAACAAACTCAATACACACACACACCTAGACTAACACCTAACTAGGACAAGCTATGTATTCCTAAGCTAGACTAGTTGTCAGGTGGGGGTGGTGGTGGATAGTCGCCAACAGTTCTTTGTCAATGAAGATACGTATTGGAGAGAAGGGGTTGCACGAATTTTAACGTGGTACAAAATTTTTTGAAGAAATTAAAAAATCGGCCACAAATTGAGGAAATCAGGTTTATGTTAATTAACCCTTGATTGCATACTTCAATCTAATTTACTGCTGCTAGTAATCAATTATCTACATGTGATAATGGATTACCGCTGAGGAAATTTTTAGAAATTTCAAAACTTTTCTCCTAGGTAATCGATCATTATATAATATAATTGATTACTTGCAGTAATAACTTAGGTTTAAGTACTTCTAGTGTGGTTCTAGATGAATGCTAAGATAAAGTCTATCCAAGAACCTAACACACATTACTAAACATGAAAAACAATCATGAACTCAATTAGACACAAGAATGAACCATTTAACTCAAGTAATATATAAGCATACATTAGAGGCATGGCAAAGTCATATATGAAACCTTAAGTATGCTAACTTAGATATGATTCATAAGGAATTCCAAGTTCTCTTTTTAGAATAAAGAATGTATCCCTTGGCAGGGGCTTGATGAAAATATCGACTAGTTGCTCTGAGGTTTCCACTAACTTAATAACACAATCACCGTTTTGCACATGATATCTAAGAAAATGATGCCTAATTTCTATATGGTTAGTTCTTGAATGCAATATGGGATTCTTAGATAGGATTATGGCACTAGTGTTATTACACTTGATAATTATTTTATCTAGCTTTAGACCGGAGTCTGATAATTGCTACATCATCCATAGAATTTGAGTGCAACACACACCGACGTCAATGTATCCCGCTTTGGCATTTGATAAAGAAACACATGATTTCTTTTTGCTATGCCATGAAACTAGGGAGATACCTAAGAGGTGGCAAATTACACTTGTACTCTTACGATCCAATTTGCATTCGACAAAATCGAAATCCGAGTATCTATTAAAGAGAGAGACGCATCCCTAGGATACCATAGTCCCATGTGAATAGATCCTTTTAAGTATTTCATGATGTATTTTACAACTGAAAAATGTGACTTTTTAGATAATGATTGATATCTAGCATACATACTCACACTAAACATAATATCAGATCTACTAGATGTAAGATATAATAAAGAGCCAACTATACCACGATATTTGGTTACCTCAATTGCTTTTCCCTTTTCATATTTATGAAGGTAGCAAGATGATACCAATGGTGTAGAAGCTTCTTTTGATTTATCCATGTCGAATCGCTTTAAAAGCTCCTTACAATACTTTGAATAATGAACAAAGATGTCATTACTCATTTGCTTTATTTGTAGCCCTATGAAGAAAGTTAATTCTCTCATCATAGACATCTCAAACTCTCCTTTCATCAAATCAGAAAATTCCTTACACAAGGTACCATTAGTAGCACCAAAAATAATATCATCTACATAAATTTGTACTAACAATGTCATTTTCAGATTTTGATGTAAAAAGTATGGTGTCAACCTTACTCCTCACAAACCCTTTTCTAACAGAACTGAGCTTAGTCTCTCATACCAAGCCCATGGGGCTTGTTTCAACCCATATAAAGCCTTTTTGAGATTAACACATGATTTGTCTATTTATAATACTTAAAACCAGGAGGTTGCTTAACATATACCTCTTCTTGAAGATAGCCTCTCAAGAAGGCACTTTTTACGTCCATTGGAACAGTTTGAAATTCATTATTGAAGCATGGGCTAATAGAATTCTAATGGCTTCCAACCTAACAACAAGAGCGTAGGTTTCCTCATAACTGATTTTGCTCTTCTTACATAGCTATACCCAGTGTTCATCTTCTAAAGCCTCATCAACATTTTTAAGCTCAATTTGTGAAACAAAAGCTACAAAATTATAGATATTGCGTAAAGAGTTTTGGGTTACCACTCCCTTAGAAATGTCACCTATTACTTTGTCGAAGGGATGGTCTTTCCTTGTCTTCCATGATATAGGCATTCTTCATGATCTTGATTTTCTTCATGATCATCTTGTACAAGATGTTCTATTTCAACATCTTTTGTATATGCGTCTTCTAAAGCACCTGAAACATCATCAAAACCAGCCATTCTCTTCTCTTTTGGAGAAGATTCATCAACATGGACAAAAACATATTCTTCTACAAGCATTGTATGTTTGTTATAAACTCTGTATGCTTGACTATGTGTAGAGTAACCAAGAAATATACCATCATCAGCTTTTGAGTCAAATTTTCCTAAATGATCTTTCCCATTATTAAGTATTAAGTATTTACAACCAAAAGCATGAAGGTGTGAAATGTTTGATTTTTAGCCTTTCAATAATTCATATGGTGTTTTAGACAATGAAGGCCCAAGTAATATAGTCTAAGTGAAGAAGATCTTTGATCCTGACTTTGACACAGTTTTGATGAAGACACCAAAATCACCAAAAAGAAGAAAATGAAGAATACTTATGAATACAAAGAAGATTAAAGCTTGAAGATAATTAGATTAAGTCTCTATAGGTACTATCATATACTCTTGATTATACAATAGTAGTAATGCTCAAACTATTTTTAAAAGAAAATTGAAACACTTTAAAATACTTAAAACAATTTTCAAAAATAGTGTCTAAACGGGTTACTTCATCTAAGTAACAGGTTACGTGTGTGAGAAAAGCGTTATCCAACTTAAAACTGATCAGAGTAATCCATTACTGTCTTTGAGTAACAAATTACTCAAATTGCTGTAATCGATTACTCTAAGTGAATATTAAATTCACTATTGGAGAGAACATTTGGGTAATCGATTACTCTAAGTGAATTTTAAATTCATTGTTGGACAAAACATTTGGGTAATCGATTACTCAATGCTGTAATCGATTACTGAGAGTTGTTGCATCAGATTTTCAAATTCAAAGTAAATGAGTTTCAACCCAAAAGACATGGTTTCATTCCAATCAATTATTACACTTTCAAAGAGGCGTTTTGGCTGGTTGGAAAGCCTATATAAAGGCATTGAAACTCATAATAAAAAAACATAACTTTCATACAACTCTCACACGATTCAGAAAAATTCTCTCACTATGTTTCTACACTTTTGCACTCAGTAGAATTCTTGATGCTTGTCTAAACATGACCTTCGTATCTCAGATAGAACCCTCCAAGATTGATGATGCAATCGAGGATGAACACTGGATTCTTTCAATGCAAGAAGAATTAACCAGTTTGAGAGGAATGAAGTTTGGGAACTAGGTCCTAGACCGAAAAATAGGCATGTCATTGGAACTCATTGGGTCTTTAGATATAAATCTGATGAAAATGGTGTTATTGTTAGAAATAAAGCTAGACTAGTAGCCCAATGATACAATCAGGAAGAAGGTATAGACTTTGATGAAACCTTCGCTCTGGTTGCTAGACTTGAAGCTATTAGGCCATATGCTTGTTCTCTTAATTTTCATTTATATCAAATGGATGTCAAGAGCGCTTTTCTCAATGGCTACGTTCAAGAAGAAGTGTTTGTAGAAAAACTTCCTGGTTTTGAAGATTACAAACATCCTTCTCATGTCTACAAGTTAAAGAAAGCCCTCTATGGTCTAAAGCAAGCTCCACGAGCGTGGTACGATCGTCTAACCACTTTTCTGATAGAAAAAGGTTTTACCAAAGGGAAAGTTGACACTACTCTATTTATAAAGAAAATAAACCATCATACCTTATTAGTTCAATTTTATGTAGATGATATTATTTTTGTTTCTACTAATGAAAGTTTCTACTTTACTAGTTCAAATTTATGTAGATGATATTATTTTTGGTTCTACTAATGAAAGTTTGTGTAGTGACTTTGGCAAAATGATGCAAGGAGAATTTGAAATGTCCATGATGGGAAAGTTGAATTACTTCCTTGGACTACAAATCAAACAGCTTGATAATGGCATTTTTGTAAGTCAGTCCAAGTATTGTAGGGATTTGCTGAAAAGATTTGATTTGGATAATTGTCAGCCAATAGCTACTCCTATGGGATCTAGCACATACAATGAAAGTGGAAAAAGTATTGAAATATCAAAGTATCAAGGTATGATCAGATCTCTTTTATATTTGACTGCCAGTAGACCTGATATCATGTTTAGTGTATGTATGTGTGCATGCTATCAATCTAAACCAAAAGAAACACACTTAGTTGTTGTTAAGAGAATTATGAAATATCTTAAAGATACAACTGAAGTTGGACTGTGGTATCCAAAAGGAAGTATACGTGAATTGGTTGGTTATTCGGATTCAGATTTTGCCGGATGTAAATCTAAAAGAAACAAGCATGTCTCTTGCCGGAGTTTCTTGGTCCTGCAAGAAATAAGCATGTGTTGCGCTAAGCACTGCTGAGGCTGAATATATAGCAGCAGGTGGTTGTTGTTCCTAAGTGTTGTGGCTTAAGCAACAATTACGAGATTATGGCTTAGACTTAGGCTGCACTCCGCTGAAATGTGATAATACTAGTGCTATAAACCTTACAAAGAATCCTATTATGCATTCTAGAACTAAACACATAGATATAAGGCATCACTTCCTAAGGGATCATGTTCAAAAGAAAGATGTATTCGTAGAATTTGTTGATACTCATAACCAACTTGCAGACATTTTCACTATGCCTTTGCCAAAAGAACATTTTTACAAAATTAGACTTGAAGTAGGCATTCTTGATGACGCTTACTTGTCTTAAACATGCTTATATGATTATATGTTTGCTTCATTATGATTATCTCATGCCTACTTGATCCTAAATATATTTATTTGTGTTCAAAAACTTCGATTTTTGGGTTAAAAATCATTTTTTGTGCATCAATATGCTTAAAATAAATTTTTTTGGGGTCAGTAACCGATTACTCAAAGGTTCTGTTTGAAAATTTTAAAATTTTAATTTGAGTAACCGATTACTCAAAATAGCGTAATCAATTACTCTGTGCTTATAAATAGGTTTTTTTTGCATTTTTCAGACTTCATCTTCTTCCTTACTACTCTGTCACTCGAGCATACCTCTCTCTATTACTAAAATCTTCATTTCTAAATCGCTTTGGATGATTTTTGTGACCATTCCTATCACATTTTCGATTCTAAACACTTCTAACCATTCATTTTCATGGTTAGAGGCTTGAATCAAAAACCCTTAAATCTCCAAAAACTCAAAAACCTAATATTTCGAAATCCCAAATCCATGGCTTCTTCTTCTAGATCAAAGAAACAACGCACCAATACATCTCAAAGGAGTCAAGGAACTACTTCTATGGAGTCCAACCCTCTGGATTTAGCAAGACTTCTAACTAATAAGGAACAACGCAAAGTGTTTGAAGAACACTTCCCTGGATGCATTATTTTTACTCCAAAATTTGGTAATGTTGACAATTTTGAGTTTGAAGATTTTCTTTTCCCTTATCTTTTACGTCAATAAAACCTTTTTGATTTTTGTTGTGAGACAAATGACATTTATCCAGAACTTGTGCGAGTATTTTACTGTAACTTGAACTTTCGGAAAAATCATCTTACTTCCTATGTCAAAGGAAAAGACATTGTTTTGGATCTTAAAACTTTTAGTTCATTGTTATGTAACATTCCCTCTCAAGGTAACATAACGGGTTTCGACCTTCTGTGTGAATGGGATAATTATGATCGAAAGGATTTTTATCATTCTTTATGTAGACTTTCAAAAAGGGAAATAGAAATGCGTAAGCAACAGGGCTTTGGCGAGACCGTAAAAAACCGAGACATCCTATCTGCTGGATATCTCAAGCTTAAGGACCGTTTGCTTCATTATTTTTTAATCTATGTCATCTTACCAAAATTTTCAATTCATTCTCAAATAAGTGATATAGAACTCCAATTGATGTATGCTTTAAAGTTTAACATCAAGATCAATTGCGCTCTAATGATAATGAGACAAATGTGGAATGTTAGAGGTACTCAAAGTCCTTTGCCATATGCAATCTTCAGAACTAACATTCTTCAACATTTCGGTGTTTCTACAAATGGTGAGACAAAGGTGCCTCTGAATCTTCGAGTAAGCCAAATTGATGTGGAAGTGATCCACAAAATGGGTTTCACTCAAGACCCTCGAACCCGCATCTACAAACATAGAACTGACAAGCCGACTACTGCTGCTGAGCCATCTGAACCTGAAGCTCCTAACCCTTCTGAACCACAACAGTTTGAGTTTCATGCTCAATCATCCTCATCTGCTGCCATGCCCACAAACCAAATGATTATGGATGAGTTGGTTTCTTTCCGAGGCTACATCACTAACCGGATGGATGCTCTCGACTCTCAGAATTAACAAATCCAATATGAACTTCATTTCCTCTCCTCTAGGATGGATAGTATGGATATTGATGAAGACAATTCAGAGCCTGAGTCTTGGAATATCTGTTGTTAGGATTTTATGGTTGTATTATTTTCAAATCTCGGAAAAATGTTTTCCCCTGCTTATTTACTGCTTTTAAGTTATTGCTGCATATTCCTGGACAAATTACTTTATGATGTTTTGTGCTTTATTGTTCCATTCCTGGATACATGTTTGAAACATCCTATTTATGCATTGAAATACTTGCTTATATATATCTTAATCCATACTTTAGTATATGCTATTATATTGATTATATAAAGTGTATGTATGCTATACTTTAGTTTTACTCATATTTGGTTGTCCCTTTAATTTGGTCTCGATCAGTCAAGTCACGTGTAATTTTAGTTGATCTATATTGTGAAGAAGATATTTGCTCCTGACTTTGGCACGATTTTGATGAACACACCAACATCACCAAAACGAAGAAAAGGAAGAATATTTATGAAGACAATGAAGATTCAAGCTTCAAGATATTGAAGACATTTAGTCTAAGTCTAAATAGGTACTTCTATCCTATACTCTTGATTATACAATAGTAGTAATGCTCAAACTATTTTTAAAAGAAAGTTGAAACACTTTAAAATACTTCAAACAATTTTCAAAAATAGTGTGTAAATGGGTTACTTCATCTAAGTAACAGCTTACATGTGTGAGAAAAGAGTTATCCAACTTAAAACTGATCAGAGT
>NW_017727768.1:362194-363850 GCF_001865875.1 Lupinus angustifolius | reverse complement strand
AAGTGAATTTTAAATTCACTGTTGGACAGAACATTTGGGTAACCGATTACTCAATACTGTAACCGGTTACTGAGAGTTGTTGCATCAGATTTTCAAATTCAAAGTGGATGGGTTTCAACCCAAAAGACATGGTTTCTTTCCAATCAATTCCTACCCTTTCAAAGAGGCATTTTGGCTTACTGGAAAGCCTATATAAAGGCATTGAAACTCATAATCATAACACACAACTTTCATACAACTCTCACATAATTCTGAAAATTTCTCTCACTATTTTTCTGCACTTTTGCACTCAGTTCTTAAACTTTCAAAATAGAATTTTTATGAGTTACTTGAAGTAATTGTTTCAAAGTTTTACAAACCTATTCAACAATATTACTTAGTATACAAGAGAGTTATTGGATTGCAACTGATATTACATTTCATACTTGTAAAATCAATGCAAGCCACTGTTGTAATTCTTCATTCATTGTAATTACTTTCTTTCACGGGGTGTGAATAGAAAAGGGATAGAGTTACTTGGAAAGGTGTTTTCCAAGGGTATAAGTATTGGTGAGTGTGTAAGATACATAGATATCTCGGGGTGAGATATTGTAATTACAACTCATAATATTTAGTGAAAAATCTCTTTTGCTACAAGAGTATTAGACGTAGCCTTCGGTGGACAAGAAGATGAACCAATATAAAATTCTGGTGTACTCTCTTCTCCCTTTATCTCTTCAATTATTTACTTGTTATTTTCTGCAAATTATTTCCGCTGCTCTTAACTCTTGATATTACAGAAAAAGTGACCATAATTTTTAAGTTAACTAATTCACTCTCTCTTAATTGCAATCTCAGTCTTATATATGTATATATGTATAGTATATATACACAAATATAAATAATTAGTTCTGAATAAAAGAAGCTAAATGGAAATACATGAAGTTGAAATATCTTGAAAGTTTAAATTTTTTATATCATGCTTACATATTCCAATTGTCCTCAATATCTCCGGTTGTTCTCCAACTATTTCCCAAACTTGGTCGCCAAGTTGCTGGATCTTCCCATCCCCTGTCATTCAGAAAATTAGTAACTAACGATACAGTTAAATACTTAAATGGGTAAAGCAAAATTTTACATTTCCATAATGGAGGGGGAACATCACCAAAATTTTACATTTGGATAACATACATTATTCTCTTTTGTAATATATTGTAACATATTGATATCATTAAAGAGTGTAGAATTTTCCTTAAGTAAATGGATTACAGATATTAATTTCTTTCCTATGTACGAGAATCATCATTTCAAATTCCACTCACCATTCACACATTGAGAACAAGATTGGCCTTCCAGTTTTCAATAAAGCTTCACTCATTGGTGGGTACCTGTGTTACAAATGTTCGAGTCCATGGTTTATATAATGTGACACTTAGATATTTATTTGCAATTGATAGCCAAATATAAGTACCTTACTTTGACGCTTATACCAAGATTTTCACAATTATCATACTTCAAATAGTCAACTCCTAAAGTAACATTCAAATCATATGTTAATTAAAGTATTGTATAGAATGTAAGTTGAAAGAAATGTAAAATGATATCCAAATGCATATATATATATATACATATATATATATATACACATATACATATATATATATACACATATACATA
>NW_017727768.1:360617-362094 GCF_001865875.1 Lupinus angustifolius | reverse complement strand
ATTGCTTTAATCGATTACTTTGTATAGTTGTTTTAATTGTAATAATCTGTTTCTATACTATACTGTTGTAACTCTGATATATCTGTTAGCTCTGTATATTTGCTTCGATCTCAGTTGCTTGTCGTGCAAGAAACTGAATCTGTTTGTGTAATCTGAGCTATTTTAATCGATTAAATTGCTTGCGTTAATCGATTATTCTTTCTCTGTTAATCGATTAATCTGGGGTTATTTCAGCATTATTTGTTGTTTGCGAAAAGCGGATACTCTGACCGCTACACCTATTCAACCCCCCTTCTAGGTGTATTTTAGCCACTGATATCTAACAGATGTGTGACTCAAGCTTGGTGCATGACCCAGAACTTTGGTTAGAGTAATAGCAACCCAATGCGCACCAAATTCTATACTTAACTTCATTACCCCCTCGCAAGCTGGAGAATATATATCAAGAATTTCCAGCTTGGATAGCAGAAAACAAAAAGGAGTTGGATCCAAAGCTTTTGTGAAAATATCTGCAGTTTGGTCCATGGAAGCAATGGGTAGAAGATGAAATAACTTGGACTGCAATCTTTCTCGTACCACATGATAATCAATGTCTATGTGCTTAGTACGTTCATGAAATACAAAATTTACAGTTATGTGTCTAGCTGAATCATTGTCACAATATAGGAGTGTGGGCTTCACATAGTTGACTATGAAATTATCTAGCAGGTAAGTAAGCCATTGTATCTCACAAGAAGTGGTTGCCAATGCTTTATATTCTACCTTTGATGAAGAACGAGCCACTGTTGTTTGCTTCTTTGATTTCCATGAAACCAGAGAATCTCCAAGAAAAACACATCAACTAGTGATAGACTTCCTAGAATCAATACAAGCAGCCCAATCAGAATCACTAAAAGCTTTTAAATGAATAATGGAATCATTTGAATAGAAGATACATTGGCCTAGACTCCCCTTGATGTACCTTAGTACACGAGTGAGAGCCTTAAAGTGAGTAATAGTGGGTTGAGCCATGAACTGACTCAACTGGTGAATGGCATAACTAATATATGGTCTTGTGTTAGTTAAGTATAATAAGCTACCAACTAATCTTCTTTATAGTGAAGGATCTTCATAAGTGATAAGTGCCAAAAGTATACACTTTTCACCATCATTCTATGACACTTATCCTATACAAATTGTATAAAACCAACTTAAATTAACACTTTTTAGGTGAATTTTGTATGATTAAATAAATTGGTTCTTTATTAATTCTTGTCCAAGTTTTCTTTGAGTTTTGTAGGAAATTTAATATTAAAGAATAAATTCAAAGATGGATAAGAATTCAAGCCAAAATTCAAGATAAAAGCTCAAAATGAATTGCTAAAAGTAATCAAGTTAAAGCATGACATGCTATGTGCTTAATTTGGTTACTTAGCCTTGAAGAAAGGTAGCTTACTTCGTCTTGAAGAAACCTATGTTAAGGTAGGCAAGGCAACTT
>NW_017727768.1:360082-360517 GCF_001865875.1 Lupinus angustifolius | reverse complement strand
TCAAAAATCAAATGCTTACCTTAACTTCAAAAAAAAAACAGCCCAAAAGTGCCAAGCAACCAACAAAAATCAAGTAACAAACCAAAGGAAAAAAGGTTGCTTCACCATGAAGAAATCAAGCACAAAGCTGTCCAGCCAAGCCAAGCACCAAGCACCAAGCACCAAGCCAGGTCAGCCAGGCACCAAGCACCAGGCCAGGTTAGCCAAGCACCAAGCACCATGCCAGGTCAGGCAGGCACCAAGCACTAGGCTAGGTCAACCAACACCTAGCATCAGGCCAGGTCAGCTAAGCTGCTGAAACAGGCAGCTAAGCGTGGAACCAGTCAGCTGAGCGGCTAAAACATGCAGCTGAGCGAGGAACCAGGTCAACCAAGTTGCTGAAACATGTACCTTAGCAGGGAAATAGGTGGGCTAAGCGGCTGGCGCACCAGAAAA
>NW_017727768.1:359691-359982 GCF_001865875.1 Lupinus angustifolius | reverse complement strand
CTTAACAAATAAACTAAGGAGTAGTTGTACTACTTAGTTTATTTACCAAGTTAAGCATGCTTTTCTTAAGATCTGACATTCATCACTTATTCAATATTAAAATCGCCAATGGTTAGGGTGTGACAACCTAATCTCTTTTATTGTCGTAGTATTGTTTAAGTAATGAATATAAGTGTTCATCATTCTACCATTTTAGGATATACACTAAAAGGAGGATTTCAGACCTTGGTGTTTGGGGTTAACCAAAGTAAAATATAAGAACTTGTCTAAGTAGTTCAAACTCAAAAGAAG
>NW_017727768.1:359168-359591 GCF_001865875.1 Lupinus angustifolius | reverse complement strand
CGACGTTGGAATTTATTTCAACAAAGCCGAGATGGTGAACAAAGAATAAAATCGAGTTCTCTTACTTACAAAAAGAACATAATGAAAATGAGAGTATTAATCTTTCAACAAATTGACACTACTGTCAGGACGATTTGTTGAGAGAAGAAAACTCTCAACTAAAATAAACACCGAGATAACCTTTCAACAAATTGGCGCTGCTGTCGGGGAATTGCTTTAATAATAAAACATTTCATATGTATATGTCATTTATCAAATAATTGTACATAACAATATCTTTCTCTTTTGTATAAATTTATTTTTCCTTTTGTACATCTTTATTTTTATGTTTTGTACATTGGAAAAAAATTAAAAACTAAAAAAAGAAAAAAAGTGAATTAGTGGAGTGAAAACCCACTAGTTAAGAAACCTTTTATTGTTGTT
>NW_017727768.1:358859-359068 GCF_001865875.1 Lupinus angustifolius | reverse complement strand
CACTAGTTAAGAAACCTTTTATTGTTGTTATAAAATTTTTAGGAGATGTGGAGGTACCCCTCATCAACCTTTTCAAAAGAACAACATAAAAGGGGTTGAAATAAACAAGGATAAGTGGTTGAACATTTTCTTCAAGAAGGGAAGCCAGTTGAATCCTTAAAGGTTAAGTATTCACCATGTACTTTTTGATGATGATACTTTATCTTGTG
>NW_017727768.1:357164-358759 GCF_001865875.1 Lupinus angustifolius | reverse complement strand
CTCAATCAAATTTAATTCATGAACTTAGTGTCTTAGGAAATTATAAATTCATGTGAATTGTTAGACTAACCTCAAAGAACAAGAAAATTGAAAGTTCGAAATGATTTATAGGAAAACAAGTCCAAACAAACAGACAAAAATGAGGAGTTGATGGCACCACTATCTAGGAGTGATAGTGAAAACAAGGAGAATGAAATTATGTGTTCTCCTAAAAATGGACAGAGATTAAAACCTTATTTAGATGATGAATCAGGCTCCATCATTGATGATCAAACAGAATAATCTCGTCCAAAATCTGACGTCAAGCTATTAACGTTAAAAGAGCGCTAACTGGAAGGCAATCCAGTCTGTGGTAAAAATTAATTTCTTTCAACTTTTATTATTTTTTAGTCATGTTAAATTTTTGTATTTTTATTTTAATTTTAGACAAGTTAAACAAAAATTTTAAATCACATCAAGAAAAGCCCAAATTTTTTTAAGGCTAGAGGACAAGCCTTCATTTAAAAAGGGGGGACAAGACTTGATGTAATTTAAAAAATTTCTTTCTTTTCACTAGATTGTGTAAATATGTAAAAAGTAAATTTGTTTGTTCAAAAAACTCAAAAAATTTCAAAGCCAAAAACAAAATGGCTAAAACAAATTTTTTGAAGCATGATCACATGATTAAAAATGTTAAGCATACTTTAAATTAAGCTTTGATTGAGCAAAATGAGATGTATGCTAAACTTTTGTGAAAAAGTCTCATAATGTCATAACTTGAAATTTTTGCAAATTGAAAATCAATTTTATGTAACAAGATATTTGCAACTATTTTTATTAAAATTTGTGAATCCCAACGTTGTGAGGGATTGTAAGCCAAACACAATAATTATGTGAGCTTAGTGAGAAACATTTTGATTTGCACAATTGATTTTGTTTGAATCTTTCTTTACTTGGTTGCACACAATTTGATAGGATATGATCAAGGCAAGTTCTTTCAATTAGAATGAGCCATTTGACCAAAAATAGGAATATCCTTTGTTAACCCCTTTGAGCCTTAAAATAAAAATTTATTTTCAAAATCAACCCTTGAGCCTAAAATGGAAAAACAAAAATAATCTCCTATAATTTTCTAAGTAACAAGAGAGCATTTTTCAAAATGAAGGTTGATGGAAGAAATGAAGTTGGGGGGAATGGTTGGCCAAGTAACAAAGTGTTCAAGGAAAAATTCTCAATCTCTTTACAAGTCAAAAAGTAAAGAAAAAGATCCAAAATAAAAAATGAGTGAAAAGAGATTGAGAAAATTAAAAAGAAGTACACAAAAAAAGGTCAAGAAAAAGAATGATGAAGGAAAAATGTTAAAAAAGTTGAAAGGAGTATATGCTTTTAATGTAAAAATAATTTTTGCTCTCTTTTAACTTTGAAAGTATCTTTGAATATCTTCAAAAACCAATTTTCTTTGATAGCCAAGCCTCATTACAACCTAAATAAGACCTTAGTGATTCTTGAAAATTTTGTGCAATCAAAGTAAGTGTTAAGATGAAAAACAAATTAAATTCTTGCAAATCAAACAAGTTGAGTTTTGAGTGAAACAGTTACCCCATTTGGTTCCATTC
>NW_017727768.1:342540-357064 GCF_001865875.1 Lupinus angustifolius | reverse complement strand
TTCTTTATTTATTTATTTGTATCTAACAACTAACTATTCATCACTTTTATATATTAGAATTCCATTAAACCGGTGTTGGAATTTATTCCATAAAACCGAGATGGTATTCAAAGGTACTTAATAATTATGTAATAGGTAATTGCTTCGATACCATTATACTGGCGTTAGAATTTATTCTAACAAAGCCGAGATGGGGCAAAGAAGGAATGACTTATTCACATGATTATTAAGAAAGTAAGTTGTAACTGGAATATTCTTGAAACCATTATACCGACGTTGGAATTTATTTCAACAAAGCCGAGATGGTGAACAAAGAATAAAACCGAGTTCTCTTACTTACAAAAAGAACATAATGAAAATGAGAGTATTAATCTTTCAACAAATTGACACTCACGTCAGGACGATTTGTTGAGAGAAGAAAACTCCCAACTAAAATAAACACCGAGATAACCTTTCAACAATAAGCAGGGGCATCATCTAAATGTAGCTTAGTGAAATGACAAATAGTCAAAGGATGTCATCATGACTGACCTACTAAGTTTTGATGAAGACAAGGAGTTATATGGAAGCTTGAAAACATGGACTTCACAACAAAAAACATATGAAAACTCAAGGTCAATGTCATAGAACTTATGATTGTTTTTTATATTCTAGAGTACTAAGATGTTTGCCTAGTATTGAGTCTAGATTAGGTAAACCCAAGATGTAAGTTTCACAAAAAGTCTAAAATGAAAATAATATAGGTTGAGGCATCTTATCTACATACATATATATGATAAGTAAGATTCATGCATTTGCATTAGGCATACATGATTTTGTGCATAAAGGAATCAACCATTTCAAAAATCATGTTGCATGCTCTTTCATCATATAGGGTGTTTACCATATAGTTAAGAAAAACCATTTTTAATCATATTAATCGATTAACTCATTTAGTAATCGATTAAGTCTTATTGAAATTTGTTAATTGATTAAGGAAAAGTGTAATCGGTTAAAAGGAGTTACAGTAGCTAACCTCCTAGGATTTCTGCTGATTAATCGATTAAGAAGGTTATTAATCGATTAAGCCATAACTGAAAAACTGTTTTCAAGAAACATGTTAATCGATTAACATGCCATATAATCGGTTAATGTCAATTGCATCAGTTATGAACAAAAGCTGCTATTTTAAACAAAGCAAACCAGTTGTTTTCGAACTTTCAATACAGAGAGAGAGAAGGAAAAAAAAACTCAAGATTCATAGAGCTTAATTTTCAAGGTTACCTTGTTGATTTTAGAGAAGTTTTTCTTGCATTCTTTTACAAGAGAGAAATTCGTTTTCAATATGCTGAATTTTTAATTCAATTGAAAGACCTTGCATGATTTCCACATTTAGTTTTTGGGACTGTTCGTGAGAACTTTTGTCAAGGGTTATAGAGCCGAATTCAGAGTCTATATCTGCACAATTTCGTGTGCAAAGTAACTCAGCGAATTTTTTGTTATTCGAGGATAATTCTTGTGGTGTGTGGTATCACCACAAGTAGAGAATTAGTTATCTTCACAAGGCAGAGAGTCCTGAATCGAGCGATAGTTTCGACTGGGGCCAGTTTTCACGAACGGTGTGGTATCCAAGTAGGCGTCGATAGTGGTCAAACCGGGCTTGGAGGCTCAACGGATTCAAGAAGGAAGTTTCTGCTTGGGTTATTGGAAGTGTGATTGTAATTGAACATGCATTTCTAATAGAATAAAATCTCCCAGATCAACCGGGAGGCCTGGATGTAGTTTGCAAGTGGACCCGCAAATGAACTAGGATAAATATCCTCGAACACATTTTCTCTTTCCATATCTCTTTACAATTCTGCCTATACTTGCTTTCCGAATTTATTTGCATTTTGTGATTAAGTGCTAATTGATTTTAATTTGTTAATAATATCGAATCAATTTAGGATAGTAAAGATCAGAACTCAACACTATTTTCAATGCAAGAAAAGTTTGTTTTCAAAGAACCAACAATTAGTATAATCGATTAACGAGCTAACCATAATCGATTAAACCAACTGTCATTAATCAATTAACCCTGTTTATTATCAATTAATTGCATCATCTTTGTATTCTACGCAAAAATCGGAAAAGCGGGATTAGTGATCCGCTACACCTATTCACCCTCCCCCTCTAGGTGTGTTCTTACCTCACTGGTACCCAACACTTAGTTGTTTTTATGATGGGAGTAGGGACTGGTTTGGCTGCCAAATACCCTGTATTAGATAGTGTGTCCAAGGCATATTTTCTTTGGCACAAATTAATCCCAAGCTTACACATGACAACTTCTAATCCTAGGAAGTATTTCAAATGACCAACATCTTTTATTTTGAATTTCTCATCTAGGTGTTGCTTCACATAGGTGATTCCCTCATATTGTTTCCTCAGATCATTAAGTCATCAACATAGATGAGAAGTGTAGTAAAATGATGTTTATCATTCTTGGTAAAAAGGGAATGATCATGGTGGAATTGAGTGTATCCAAGGTTGATTAAAGACTCAGATAGCTTTGTGAACCATTGTCTCCCTGCTTGATTGAGTCCATATAGGGACTTGTGGAGTTTGCAAAGTTTGTGTGGCTCAGTGCAACGAACTCCTTGTGGGATATCCATGTAAACTTCTTCACTAAGATCCCCATGCAAGAAAGCATAGTTCACATCAATTTGATGTATTTCCCATCCATGTGAGGCTGCTATGGCTGAAATAAGTCTAATTGTAGTTAGTTTGATCACAGGGGAAAATGTATCAAAGAAATCAATCCCTTCAGTTTGGTTGTACCCCTTTGCTACCAACATAGCCTTATATCTCTCAATAGATCCATCAGATTTATGTTTAATCTTATATACCCACTTGGACCCAATGACAATCTTATTTGGTGGAAGGTCTACAATGCTCTAAGTATTATTTATCTCAAGAGCATTTAGCTCATCTTGCATTGCTTGTATCCAATGTTGGTGCTTGACTACTTGGTTGTAATTCCTAGGCTCATTATAGACAATGATAGTAAGGGTATGATGAAGGTGACTTTGTGAGATAGAGTTATAGGATAGTACTAAGGTGAGGGGATGATATACCCCCTCTAGCTTCATGGTTTTTGAGGAACTAAGGAGATTGCACTAAAAATCTTGTAGATATGTAGGTGGTTGCTTCATTCTGCTGGATCTCCTAAGGTCAGGTCGAGTCCTAGTTATTTGGTTGTCTTGTGGTTGTGTGGAAGAAATGGACTGGTTAGGTGGGGAGATGTTCTCCTCAATGGCTCTATCTTGCATAAAGTCAGTGTTAGATGTCTCTTTGGTATTATAGGAATCTATTAGCATGTCAAAGTCAGTATGGTCACTATTATTAATTTCATACTTATCATCATCCCTAGGTCCATAAGGGAATAGGTGTTTATTAAAAACCACATGCCTATATACAAGTATTTACCTAGTTTGTAAATAAAAAAACTATGTATCCCTTTGTCCCATTCTTATATCCTATGAATATGCATTTTCTAGCCCTTGGGTCAAGCTTATTTCTCTATTGGGTTAGTGTGGAGGCATAACATTGACATCTAAAAACCTTGATCTCAAGAATATTAGGGGTATTGTTATTTAGAAACTCATAAGGAGACTTGTTGTCAAGTCTTGGGTTGGGCAACCTATTTATGAGGTACGCTGCATGGGACACAACATAGGACCAGAAAGTATTAGGGAGCTTAGATTGAAACATGAAAGTCCTAGTCACATTCAACAAGTGCCTATGTTTCCTCTCTACCACAAAATTTTGTTGTGGTGTTTCAGTGCAAGAAGTTTGATGCACAATTCCTAATTCAACAAAGAAGTCAGGGAAATTGAACTTAAGCCCATTATCAGTTCTTAAAGTCTTGACTATTTTCCCATATTGAGTATATATCATCTTGATAAATTGTTGCCTAAGAGGCCTAGCCTCTGCCTTAGACTTCATGAGATATACCCAAGTATGTCTAGAGAAGTCATCAACTATGATCAGGAAGTATTTGTGTCAATGTATAGAAGTGTGAGAAATAGGGCCCCATACATCCATCTGAATCATGTCAAAATAGTTTAAGCTTCTATTCATATTATTAGGAAAGGGTAGCTTGGTTTGTTTGCCAAGATGACATAAATCACAAACTTTATTTGATTCAAAATGTACATAAGCAAAATCCTTGCATACAATATTTAAAATGGAATAAGATGGATGTCCTAGCCTAAAATGCCACAAATCAAACAATGGTACAGACAAAGCAGTGTTTACATTGTGATTGTTAGTAAACATTTTATTTGAAAATCTCCTAAG
Organism: Lupinus angustifolius; assembly: GCF_001865875.1. Classification (NCBI taxonomy): domain Eukaryota; kingdom Viridiplantae; phylum Streptophyta; class Magnoliopsida; order Fabales; family Fabaceae; genus Lupinus; species Lupinus angustifolius. The sequence goes on along the minus strand of NW_017727768.1, from coordinate 352,747 downwards.
AACATATAAGGTGTTCCTAACTTCAGCATGCCCAATCGTCCTCAAGGTAGTCATATCCTAAATTTGACATTTCAATCCATCAAAAATTAGTTCACAATTCACAAAATTAGTTAGTTTATGGATCGAAATAAGGTTGAATTTGAAATCAGATATGAAAAGAACATCATGCAGTATTAGTTTATCAGAAAATGTGGTTGAGCCTGCAAAGTTTGCTTGTGTAATTCAGCCATTTGGTAGGCTCACTGAGATAGGCTTTATCATGTGATATGAATCAAAGCTAGACAAGTCAGGGAAAACATGATCTGTTGCCCATGTGTCTAGTATCTATAGTGTGGTGGTACTTGTGAGTTCCTCATTTTCTTGAGGTGGATCTGTCTTGTCTGGGTCAAAAGGCATGATGCTTAGTTTATTTACTTTTTGTCTTGAGGTTGTAGTTCTAATGCTTTGGAGTAGTGATTCCAACTGTGCATACTGCTCAGCACCAAAATTAAAGCTCCATGTCTTTGAATCTTCATCCAGTTGCATACTCATGCTACTCTTATGATCCACAGATTCATTGACCATTGCAGTGTTGATTGAACAACTTTCTTGTCTAGGCTTGTTTCCTTGATAGTTAGGTGGGAACCCATGCTTGAAATAACATGTGTCTATTGTGTCATTTTCTCTCCCATAGTGAGTGCAGATCTTCAATCCTCCACTCCATGCATTATTATTATAGCCTCTACATGTTCCCTTGGTTCTTCCTTATGAGTATGTACCTCTTTGTGATGATGATCTTATCCTCCATTGTTGTTGTCTTGAGTCATTAGGACCCAATTGCTGTCTCTTGTCACTACTATTGAAAAGTGTCTTTGAGTTTGTCTGTCTTGGTTCCACTTGTTGTTGTTCTTGTTGTAGGAGTAAAGATCATGCTTTGTTTATTAGGGGCAAAGGTTCCATGAATAGGATGTGCGCCTTGATTGTATTGAACTCATCATTGAGCCCCTTTAGGAAACAAATGACATACTCAATATCGCTATGGTTCTTGACAATTTTCATCATCTAAAATTTGCATTTTATCTCACACGGGTAGCATGGTAGTGGCCTTAGTGACTCGAGTTCATCCCAAAGAGTCTTTACATCAGTAAAATACTTAGAGATATTATTCCGTCCTTGCCTGATGGAATGCAGTTCTTGTAGGACATTGGAGATTCTAAAGTAGTTACCCTTGCAAAATCTCTCCTTCAAGTCTTCCCAAAGTTCTTGAGCATTCTCTATATAGATGGTATTTTGTCCAATTTGCTTTGTCATGGATCTTGTGATCCATGAGAGTATCATCGTGTTGCATCGTTCCCATGTGTCATATTCAGGATCTCTTTCACTTGGAGGCTTAATAGATCGATTGATGAATTTGAATTTGTTTTTGGACAGCAAGGCTCTCTTCATGGCCTTACTCCAGGTGTGGTAGTTGCTTCCATCAAGTGGAGGTGTTACAAGAGATCCTCCAAGACTTTCTCTTGGATGCAGGTAGAACGGGTTTTATACATCATTGTAATTGCGGGCATATTGGGTTACCTGATTTGCTTCAAGGCTTTCCATTCTTGGTGTCTTTTGTCTTGAAGAATATACCTTTGTTGTGTAGAGTTCTTAATCACTTCTTGATGCAGTATAGAGTTGAGTAGGAGTGTCGAGGATCTTCAAGCTCTTGATACCATATTACTTTTATGAAAGAAATAGAACTTTTATATTTCATTGCCTTGAAGAACTAGAACAAACAGCCTTATATACCCAAGGCCAAAACTGATTTGCTTGAACAATAAGCAAGCTCATAAATGAAGTTAGTTATAACTAATTACATAACTAAATATGCTTTAATTACTAGATAAACAATGATTAAACAATGTAAAATAATATAGCCCAGAAGAAAAACGGATAGGCCCATGTGAATTAATCTCACTAAACCATCGTGCCATTTTGGTGAAGTCGGATGGGCCAAGGTGTTGTCCACGCCTGATGTAGCGATCCTGCTTGCATGACTGTGTAATATTGACCGAGACTGATGGACCATGCCTGATGCATGACCGTGTAATTCTGACCGAGACTGTCTAGCCAAGTCTGATGCATGACCGTGTAATTTTGACCGAGACTGTCTAGCCAAGTCTGATGCGTGCTCGTGCAATTCTGGCCGATGTTGTCTAGCCAAGCTTAGTGTGTGACAGTGTGTTCCTGACCGAGACACCCAAGTCAGATTTGATGTGTGACCGAAGCTTGTGTGTGACCTAGAGCTTTGGCCAGAGTAATACCAACCCAATGTGCACCAAATTCTTTACTTAACTTCATTAAGACCTATGATGTATGTTATTTAAATGGGTGTTGAGTAGGTTATTTTGTGTTTTTGAAGATTTAGACTTAAAACCAGGATAGAAAAGTTTCAATGAAAATACTATTTTTATGTCAAAATTAATTCATATAATCCAAACATGAATAAGTTAGAGACTGATACTTTCTGGCATAAAGTTGTATTCATTTATAGAAGGAAATTAATTAAGAACACCAATTTCATCCATGACTTTGAGCTTTGTGTGTAGCCAGTGAAATATTGTCATATCAACTACTTCCATGGAAGGAAAAAATTCTAATAGAATTTAGAGTAAATACATAGTTCAGTCATTCATGTTTTTCAACATTATCAGTTTGGTCCCTCGAAAAATGAAAAACCTAAAATGGTCCCTAAAAATTTTAAATTTAGGTCAAGTTAACCATTTTTAACATGTTTTACAACACCTAATAAGATTAATTAACATTATTTCAAACCGTGGGTATGCTTATTAAGCCACCAGCTACTGCAACATTTCTTTATCTAATATGAGAATTAAAAGTTTTATATTTTTTTAACTTATCAACAAGTATAAATGTTTGCAATGGGATTCTTGGATGGTGGTATAATTAAACATCCTTGTTCTCAGTTTATCAAAGGGATTAAGAAGATGTAGCAACAAATAGTTATTTTTGGGTCTATGCTTTATGGGAAGGAAATTTATTTGCAAATTCTTTAGCTAGCATGATCACTCCATGAAGACCTAGTTTATGATTTTTTTCTGTAGCTCCACATTTTTAGTCATTTTTTTGTTGGCCGACTATGTAGGCACTCTGTTTTATAAAGGTATGCAATATTGTTTTCTTATGAGCTTTTGCCCCCCAAGTAAATCAAATGTAATACAATATAATATTATAATTTAATCTATGACATATTTGTTATAGATCCTAACCATCAAATAGTTAAATTGTGGTTGCGGTCGCAATTATGGTCGCGGTTACTGTGATTAGGCCATTGCGATATGGATTATGGTCATTGGGTGTGAATTATTTTGTGAGTAAAAAATTATTTTTGATAACGATGCGGTTTGATGTGGCCTGATGCGGTTCTATTACAACCAGATGTGACCTAAATACGGTCTAATGTGATTGTGTGGCGGTTCGTTGTGGTAGCAGTTTTCTATCACACTATAATTACGGTGTGATGCAGTTGCGGCGGTCACTACAACCGCAATATTGCGGTTATATCACATGATACGGTCTGCAATTTGAAACACTGAATAGACTCAAGTATAATAAAATGTAAGCTTAAATACAATTTTTGTACCTAAATTTTTCTAGTAATTCTGGTCCTCAAACTTTTTCAGTTTTTCAGGTACAATCCCTTTATCAAGTTTTTGTGGAACAACTAATAGAAGGGGTGAACCGTGGCATGTCCATGCCAGTCAAATTTAGAGGAAAAAAATGCATAACTACAAAATTTGTAGACAAAAAAAAATGGGAAACTATAAATTACCATATAGTTTTTTAAAGTTATCCTTAGTAAGATTTCAGGTCAAGTCTTCTATTTTGAAAAATAAACTCTACTAGGAGAGCTACCCACCATGCTGTGGATGATCCCAACTCGAACATAATTAATAATTTTTGGGAAAATTTAGTTAAACTTCCTTAAATTTTGTATATTTTACAAGCAATTGTTATTAGCTATTTTTCCTTCCTAATTACTCATTAAACTTTAATTGTTCGTGAAATTGGTCTCATTATAAAAATAATTTTCACTCATGCATTTTTTAATTTCGGTTGTCATATTATTACTATTTAAATTTAAATTTTTCATATACCAATATTACTCTATTGTCCACTTTTAACTTTGAAATTTACTTATCATTTGATTTTCAATCAATTTGTATTTTGACAATGGTTTATTCCGACCAACGAAATTGGCTAATCAGTGGATCAATTGGTATTATAGTGAGTTTAACACGAGTGATTTTCTTGTTGGCTTATTATTAATTTAATATTATCTTTATATTGAGACAAATTTCACCAACAAATAAACTTAAAAAGTACTTGAGAGAAAAACAGTTCATGGTGTAACTTGCAAAAGATATAAAGTTTGTGGAGATTCTATACACTTTTCCTATTATCGTTTGAGAAAAAACATACTCAAAATCAAAAAATATGAGAGAATTACTTAAGAAGGGATGAAGCTATCAAATCAAACTCTATTAGAGATGGCAAAACGGGCAGACTCATTTTGCTCGCACCAACAAAATTTTAAGCGGACGCGGGCATGACCGCATTAGCTTAATAGACAAAATTCAATGTCATTCCCGTTTTAAAACCGGTAATCGGCGGCTCGTGAGCATTATTGAATAATTAAAAAATTAAAAAAGTTCATACAATAAATAAAATAAAGTAGTTGAAGTTAAAAAATTAACAAAAACTTGGATGTTTTATATGAACTTTAACAAATCACATTAGATTACAATTTTTTAGGGATTAAAAATCATATTATACCATAATTTATTTGAAATATTCTTAGTTTTTAGGCTTGCCCGAGCGCGTTGCCTATTTTGCCATCTATACTATATATACATCCTTATTTTCTCATTTAGCTTAATTAATAATAAATTTGCTAAGATTTTATAATGATCTTATATTTTGGTTTGTTTGATAAATGGTGGTGTGTGATTAAAACATGAAGATGTGCTTATTTTTATATAGGGCTGATAATGAATCGAACCAACAGTATTTATTCAAAACTCGACTCGTTATTTAACTTGATAAACATGGTTCATGAACCAAATAAGCTGAATTTTAACTAGAAATTGAGTTCGTTAAATAAACAAACTGAACTTGAGTTGAATACAGTTAGGTTCATGAGCTGATTATATATATATATATAAACTAATTTTTTTTTTATGTTTATTGCAGTGTTGTTTGGACCGGACCGGACCGGACGGTTCGACCGGTCCAACCACTGACCGGATAGTCAAACAGCTCCGGTTACTCCAGAAAGTCGTCATTGTTTTTAGTCCGCTTCTGACCGTTGAGATTCCAATTCAACCGGGTGGAACCGCTTAAAACCGGAATAACCCGGATGGTTGAGCCAGGTGGTTTGCAAAGTTAAGAAGAGGGGATAGTTAAGACTCAAATCTATAATTTGGAGACCATTCCATTAACTCTCAAAGACTCAAACTCACAAATCTTAACTTCTTTGTGCCTTCGTCTTCTTCGTGTCATGAGCATCATTATCTACTCTGTGCCTTTGTCTTCTTCGTGTCGTAAGTTTCATTGTTGTCTCTGGGTGTTGATGCTGGAGAAAACTATGGAAAGGAAGTATTGTAAATTGTCTGTGTGAGACTTTTGGGTTTTGAGAGTTAAGATAGAGACAATTGGGAAGAGGAAACAACTCTGGCCATTTGACCTTTTTAATTGGTTCTAGGTATTAAACATTATACCTACATTAAATCACTACACCTAAGGCCTACTAGTCAAGGACTATCACGTGTTACCCAAGAAAAAATAAGGCTACTTATTAGCCTGCTCCAGCAATAATTATAATAAATATTATATAAATAGTGTAATATGTATGCATTATCAGTATACCAATTTATACACAATAACTATATCATTCACCAACCATCATTCATTTTGATTACTTTATTTGAGAAGACAATGATGATTAAATATGAATGGTAGATGATGAAGTGACAATGTATATAATTCATACATTATCAATGCATACAATTTTTTCCTCATCGTATCGTCCAGTCCGACCGGATGGTTTAACCAGTTAAACTGGTTATAACCTATACAGGACCTCTCCCGGTTTGATGTCCAGCTCGGGTCTCACAACATTGGTTTATTGTGACTCATTCATTATTTTTTACATTTATTGTTATTATATATATAAACAATGTTATATTTATATAGGAAATGCATTACAAACTATATATATATATAAACAATGAATTAATTTTTTAAAATTGAATTAATGATATAAATGTGAAATATAATAAATATGCATGTCATAGTAAAATAGGGGTATAAAATTTGACATCTACAGGACTACACATTATAGTAAATGTCAGATATAGTAAATTGGGTTATACATTATAATTCATAGTTGAATATATTCGATTGGGGTAATTGTTCAATCTTATTTTTAAAATTTGAACTTTCGAATAATTGAATCACTCACAATTATCTTTGTAGGTGAAGTATATAATTGGGCATAATCATTGTAAACTTATCATGTTTAAAATGTAATAGGTAAAATAAGGGCATAAAATTTGACATCTTTAGGACTACACATTATAGTAAATGTCAGATACAGTAATTTGGTTATATATTATAGTTTATAGTTTAATATATTCGATTGGGGTAATTGTTCAATTTTATTTTTAAAAATTGAACTTTCGAATAATTGCATCACTCACAATTACCTTTGTAGGTGAAGTATATAATTAGGGAGTAATCATTGAAATAAATTTACTATCATGCTTAAAACATAATAGTTAAGGTCATCATGAAATGTTTGTCAACTGCATTCTTATTTTTTGTAATAATGAGTGTACAAATTAGTAAATATTATAAACTGGTAATGGTTTTTCTTTGATAGGATGTAATTGATAAACAATTATATTTATGGTGTTGTTGTTGAATATTGAAGTCGTAATGTCCCATTATAGTGAACGTTAAAATTTATCTGTAAACCAATGAGAGAGGTAACAGAGGTAACAGAGAAAGGTTACCAAGCTAAAAAAAGCTTCTATTTACTATATAAGGAAAAAAAAAAGCTCATCTTTGACACGTGTCAATCTCTCACAACATTTTTTTCCGCCTAAAATATTTAATCATTAAAAGACAAACTAAAAGTCCACCACCTCTATGTATCAATAATAAATACACACGTGTAAATCTAACAACAACGTATATCTATTAAAAAAATTCCTTTTAAATTGTTCATTCTCTCTCATATGTACATTTTCATATTTGGAGCATATCTTCTGTCTTATAATATATATCACTTCATGTGTCAAGAATTGTTATTGCTTGAAAAAATGCATTAAATTTAAAAATAATTATTAAATATTTTTCTGATCAATCACAACTCTTAACACATGGAGTGACACATATTATGAAATAAGATATGTATTATCTCTCATATTATATCTCATATTAATTTTTATTTGAATTATTTTTCACATATGGTGTCTTTCTATTTTATCATTTTTGCTTTCATTTTATTATTTCATTATTATTCTCTCTCTTTGTTATTATCTTTCTCTTTCTCTTCCAACATTTGTCTTTAAAGTGTATTTTCAATGATTTTATTATTTATTTTATAGATTTGTTCTTTAAAGTGCATTTTTTATTGTTTTTTGTTTATGTTGTAGATATGTTTTTATTTTGTATATCTGGTTTTATTTTTCATTGATTTTTTGTACATTTTTTCATTGATTTTATTATTTTATAGATATGTTCTTCCTACAATTCTCTTTATTGGTGTCTGATTTACAAGACTCTCATTCTCAAGGATAATCAAACCCTCAAAATCAATGTTTTGTATCTGATCTCCCTTGATATTATATACATTCACTTACAATATTGCATTATTTGTTTATTTATTGTTATTATTATTTTTTTCATCATTAGAATTGAAAATCTGAAACAACAATTGTATTTGCTATTTATGTTTTCTATTTAAAGATAAATGTTTGAAAGGTGAAGTTGAGGCTTCGTTGGGGCATGGCCACTCTCATTGCTATTAATGATCAAATAATTCTTAATTTTAATTTTAAGAATATTAAGAATTTCAATATACTTTTGAACTTTTTTAATCTTCAAATATCATATAGTATCACGTTTCAGTTTTCCTATTTTCATTACAAAAACCATAATTGTCATTTATTTTTCTTATGTGTTTGAACATGTTTCGACCATGTGAATGCATGAATAACATGTATGTTCTTAACAATGCGAATGTATGAATAATATGCGTGTTTTTAACCATGCGAATGCACGAGGAACATGTCTTCTTAATAATACAAATGTGCAGGTAACCTATGTTTTTAACCATACGAATATACAAGTAACATGTGTTCTTAACAATACGAATGTACGGGTAATATGGGTGTTTTTAACAATGCGAATGCACATGTAATATGTATGTTCTTAACAATGCAAATGTAAGATTAACATATGTGATTTTAACCATATGAGCACATGGGTAACATGTGTGTTCTTAACCATACGAATGTAGTACTAAAATGTGCGTTTTTAGCCATGTGAATGCATATATAATGTGTTATTAACCATGCGGCAAAAATATACTGCTCGTGCGAAGGCACGGGTAACTTGCTAGTTCGATAATATAGCATATTGCTACATGTCTAATACCCGTACTTCACTTGAGAATAAATTATTTGTATTAATTATAGAAATTGAATGTTTGATTGCATGTGCGCTGATCGAGGCCGTACCCGATACAAATAATATAACGATTAAAACTGCAGTACTAGGAAGTGACTCCTAGGTCGTTTTCCAAGGATTATCTTTCAAGCAAAGCTTCAAACATCTTATACTCACACACAGACAAGGGGGTTTTTGTTGTTGGATAGTATGAACATAAATCAAATTCAGAAAAAATAGTTAAGCAATGTAATAAAATGGCTAAATCCCTTTGGTTCGTTTGTTCACAATTCAATCATCGGTTTCAAAAGATTATTTTCAGATTCCAACCATTAACATCCGAGTTTGTTGAGAATCAATTAACTACGCGATAATCAATTCAAAGTTCCAGAACCTAAACCTCTAACTAAGTGAAATCAGTATAAGCATGAAACGATTAACAAATTCACACGAACTAAGCATTCATGCACTAGAGAGAGTAAATCAACTAAGTGATGATACTCTCAACAAACCAGTTTCTAAGCAATGGAATTAAGCAAAATTTATTCAGAAATAAGATAGAAGAAATCAACAACAAAGAAACCGAAAATGCATTAATAACACACACACAAGGGGTTTTTTGTTGTTGGATAGTATGAACATAAATCAAATTCAGAAAAAATAGTTAAGCAATGTAATAAAATGGCTAAATCCCTTTGGTTCGTTTGTTCACAATTCAATCATCGGTTTCAAAAGATTATTTTCAGATTCCAACCATTAACATCCGAGTTTGTTGAGAATCAATTAACTACGCGATAATCAATTCAAAGTTCCAGAACCTAAACCTCTAACTAAGTGAAATCAGTATAAGCATGAAACGATTAACAAATTCACACGAACTAAGCATTCATGCACTAGAGAGAGTAAATCAACTAAGTGATGATACTCTCAACAAACCAGTTTCTAAGCAATGGAATTAAGCAAAATTTATTCAGAAATAAGATAGAAGAAATCAACAACAAAGAAACCGAAAATGCATTAATAACAAAACCTCAAGAGTTGTGATACATTACCAAAGGAACTTAGTCCAACCATTCAGCTTAGCGGAGAACCAGACTCCTGACCAGATCAGCAAGCACCAGGCCACGTCCCAGTCAACACAGTCAAAGCCGCTCAATAAGCAGCTTAGCAGTGAACAAATATGCTAAGCAGTGTGCACCCAGACTTGACTTAGCCATCAAGCAAACCATGAAGTCACCAATGACCTCACCTCAAGTAGCCCACCATAGGCTTTCCAAAGTAGCTCACAATAGCTAGTTTCATAGCTCACAACTAGCTTTGATGAGTCAAGCATAAGGAGGTGACAAAGCTGCTTGATCAAGGGACCAAACCCTGGTCAGCTGCTTAGCGGGGCTGACAAGCAGCTCAGCGGCCCAGAAGAATTTCTATAAATAGGGCACATTCCGTTCGAGCAAAGGGCATCAAATTCATATATCTCTCACATTTTCACTCA